>NC_134272.1:11732078-11742078 GCF_031893055.1 Leptodactylus fuscus | reverse complement strand
GGGGAGTCCTAGTCTGTCAGCCATACACAATTATATACACAGCTACATAAGCCCACACTGACAGGGAAAGGCGCTGTTCACACTGTGTTCTGCAATCAGCTTATATCTTCATGGAGTGGCATCTGTCATCTATAGGCACCGTATACTGTATACAATCTGTATGGAATAGTGACGTCTGCTGTGCAATTCTATACTGTTGTATTCTAATGTATACCGCCCAATAGAAGCCTATACAACACTCTATAATGGGAGTCTATGGGAATGGTTATCATATGTACCTGGAGAATTCGTGGTATATATGGCAAACGTGTAAGAGAAACACAGTGGGGCACAGTCATTAAAAAACTGCCTTTAAAATGACATTATACTGTGTGTAGGGGCACTAAGGGGGCATTATACTGTGTGCAGGGGCACTAAGAGGGCATTACACTGTGTGTGGGGGCACTAAGGGGGCATTATACTGTGTGTAGGGGCAATAAGAGGGCAGTATACTGTGTGTAGGGGCACTAAGGGGGCATTATACTGTGTGTAGGGGCACTAAGGGGGCATTATACTGTGTGTGGGGGCATTAAGAGGGCATTATACTGTGTGATGGCACTAAGAGGGCATGATACTGTGTGGGGGGCACTAAGAGGGCATTAAACTGTGTGTGGGGGCACTAAGGGGGAATTATATTGTGTGTAGGGGGCACTAAGGGGGATTATACTGTGTGGGGGCACTAAGGGGGCAGTATACTGTGTGTAGTGGGCACTAGGGGGGAATTATACTGTGTGTGGGGGCACTAAGGGGCCATTATACTGTGTGTGGGGGCACTAAGGGGCCATTATACTGTGTGTGGGGGCACTAAGGGGCCATTATACTGTGTGGGGGGGCACTGAGAGGACATTGTACTGTGTATGTTGGCACTAACATGGTATTAAACAGTGTGTGGGGGGGACTAAAGTGCATTATACTGTGTGTGGGTGCACTAAGGTGGCAGTATACTGTGTGGAGGGCACTAAGGGGGCAGTATACTGTGTGTGAATTGGGCACTAAAACAGCATTCTGTTGTGTGGGTGGGCAATCAGTGGGTATTAAACTGTGCAGGGTCAGTAAGGGGTTATTATGCTTGGTGGATGGACACTAAGGGGCATTATACTGTGTGTGGAGTACTGAGTAACATTATATAGGTCAGGTGGGCACTACAAGGGCAATATGTTGTCTGGGTGGGTAGTCAGGGAGTTTTCTACTGTGCATTAAGGGAGAATTGAACTGGGAGTGGGCATTAAGAGGGCATTATACTGAAAGGGTGGGCACTAAGGGGATATTATACTGTCATTGGGGCACTAAGGGGGTTTACTTCGCCATGAGGAAGGGGCTCTGACCCTGAAACGCGTAGACGGCTAAAGCTTTTTTTCGTGTAACCATTGTCCTATGTAATCCAAGAAACGTCTTCATGTAAGTGCTGTGTCTTTTTTCTATTTTTTCACTGGTTTCTTGTTATTTTGAAATTTTAAATGGTCTAATAAAAGTAATTTTTTAAGTCGATACTAGACTGGATGCTGAATTACTACTTTTTCTGAGCCTTACACTATGTTTGAATGTCTAAAGAGGAATTACACTGAGTGTGGACAATAAGTGGGATTATACTTTGTAGGGGACACTAAGGAGGCTCCATCACTGTAAGTTAGGCAGAGGAGGACACTACTACTGTATGGGAGCACAAAGGGACTAGATGGGATTGGATGGAGTGATTGGGGCACTTAGGGAGTATTATACAGTGTGTGGGGCACTCAGGGGGTATTATACTGTGTGTGGAGCACAAATGGGGCAGTATACTGTGTGTGGGGCACTAAGGGGGTATTATACTGTGTGTGGAGAACTCAGGGGGTATTATACTGTGTGTGGGGCACTAAGGGGGTATTATACTGTGTGTGGGGAACTAAGGGCGTATTATACTGTGTGTGTGGCACTCAGGGGGTATTATACTGTGTGTGGAGAACTCAGGGGGTATTATACTGTGTGTGGGGCACTAAGGGGGTATTATACTGTGTGTGGGGAACTAAGGGCGTATTATACTGTGTGTGTGGCACTAAGGGGGTATTATACTGTGTGTGGGGCACTAAGGGGGTATTATACTGTGTGTGGGGAACTAAGGGCGTATTATACTGTGTGTGTGGCACTCAGGGGGTATTATACTGTGTGTGGGGAACTAAGGGCATATTATACTGTGTGTGGGGCACTCAGGGGGTATTATACTGTGTGTGGGGAACTAAGGGCGTATTATACTGTGTGTGTGGCACTCAGGGGGTATTATACTGTGTGTGGGGAACTAAGGGCGTATTATACTGTGTGTGGGGCACTCAGGGGGTATTATACTGTTCGTGGGCACTATGGGGGTATTACACTATTATACTTCTTTAGCAGACACTAAGGAGGCTCGATCACTGTATGTTACACAGAGGAGGACACTATAATATGGGAGCACAAAGTGACTGGGTGGGATTGGATGGAGTGAGTGGGTTATGGCTTGGCATATATCAGGTTCTCACAGTGATCCGCAAGCTTTGTCCCTCCTTCTGTACCCTGTACACTGTAAGGTTAAATACTTTAGCCACAGAAGACCCCTTTAAGGCCAAGTGGCTTGCCTTTTACAGCAGTCGGCACTCACTTTCAGACTGATGCAGTGGTTTTCTTTCTAGTCCCATATTTGTCAGACATTTCCCCTATATATGTCATGGACGGCTTTTAACCCCTCCGTCAGGTTTTCTGCTCACATAAGCATGTTATTATTGGCGATACATGATGGCGGCGAGTGACCTGCAGAGCACTACATGGGGCTCCCAGAGGCGGCCAGGTCTAATGAGGGAGGACATGGCCGCATCCCCTCATCACCACCACTGACAGCACAATCTCTTCCGTTTCTGGATTTCCCTTTTTTGTTGTTGCCTCCCTCTCTGCGCCCCCATCACTGCCGAGCTGCTTGTTTTCCAGCATTGCATTTTTTCTGCCATATTAACCTCGGCCTAGTTCTGCCTGATTACTGCTCCGCCGAGATCCCCGGGCCCACTGGTGATGGGAAATCTCACCATGTGCATGTAACACATCATATCCTGCAGGAAGAGCAAGAACACTCTGCCCACTGTCTATCTATCTATCTATCTATCTATCTATCTATCTATCTATCTATCTCCTATCTATCTATCTAACTATCTATCTATCTATCTATCTATCTATCTCCTATCTATCTATATCCTATCTATCATCTATCTATCTATCTATCTATCTATCTATCTATCTATCTATCTATCTATCTATCTCCTATCTATCTATCTCCTATCTATCATCTATCTATCTATCTATCTATCTATCTATCTATCTATCTCCTATCTATCTATCTCCTATCTATCATCTATCTATCTATCTATCTATCTATCTATCTATCGTCTATCTATCTATCTAATCTATCTATCTCCTATCTATCTATCTATCTATCTATCATCTATCTATCTATCTATCTATCTATCTATCTATCTATCTCCTATCTATCTATCTATCTATCTCCTATCTATCTATCTCCTATCTATCTATCTATCTAATCTATCTATCTCCTATCTATCTATCTATCTATCTATCTATCATCTATCTATCTATCTATCTATCTATCTATCTCCTATCTATCTATCTATCTATCTATCTATCTCCTATCTATCTATCTATCTATCATCCACCCAAATAGAAATGCTGGGGGGAATCTGTTGTATACAAGTATTTGTCTTTCCTGTTGTCTTTGGGTCCGGCACTCTATGTACTTGATATCCATTCATTAATGGATCTTTATAGGACTCAGAGCCCCAAATCCCCTACATAGAGGTAAGATTCTGTCTGCCTGAAGCCACCACTAGAGGGAGCTCATTGCATAATGTTATACACTCATGGCTGCCTTCTAGTGGTCGCAGTATTTTATCACTTTACTATGCTGGAGATTTGTGTCTCTGTATCAGAATATGTAAGCTTTGTCTGCTATAAAGATATATTAAGAAGTTAATCAGGACCAATAATGGTTATGTTCAAGGCTGGACAATTCCTTAAAGCAGATAACTGACACCTTACACAACTGATACGAGATGTCTAGAATTCATATATTTGCAGCCAAAGAGTCTTGACGGCCCCATCTCCATTACGTTCAGTGTCAGGGGGCGCACTGAATATTAAGGATTCTCTATAAGGCGAATCCCTAGGATCTTTGTGTCCCATTCTTCACTTGGTATTCAGCAGATATTCCTCCTCTTCGGGATTCTTGCTATTTAATGTAATATTTATTGGGCTACTAATTAAAATACAAGATTGTATAATGAAATGCAATAACCATGTCCTAATGGTGCGGGATGTGACGCTGCGCGCTTCCATCACACAGGATTGTACCCAATAGACTATAATAGTTAGGCAGCAAATTGTCCATGAAAACAATATTAGGAAGCTGACAACTCCGCGGGTTGTATTGTATGATCATCTGTAGGAATTACATCCTGCTCTAGACCTAAACTGGGAATCTGCAGCCTACAATGCAGTGAGTAGTGTTATATGTCATATATAGGAGTAATACTGGCTGACTGCAGCTGCATCTCCCCTCCCCTCTGACTACGACCACCTGCAATGTCAGCCTCCTTCTCTGGCCATAGGGTGCACACACGATGGCCACCTCTTAAAGGGACAGCACACAACTAGTAATCTGTCTTCAGCCAATCACATCTGGGTGGGTCCACACATGATGTTACACACAGCAGACTATATATGTATACATATATATTACATAAGATTGAAAGATGTTCATTGTACCTTTCCTTATCTGTCCAGCCCAGGCCACCATGACTATTTCTCCTGACTACAACTCTGCAGAATCTGCTGCAAGGTCCTTGCTTCTCCTTACCCTTTACACAAACATCCCATCCCCTTTAACACTGCTCCTGTGCCTGTTGCTGCCCCAGATGTGCCCATATACCCCTAAAGGTGGCAAATTATGGTTTACTGCTTTACAGAACAGAATCTAGCCACCATGACGTAGAGTTGGTTCCGAACTAGGGTGCTTAGGGTCCACCAGGAAAATTAATTCTGGTTATTGGGGCCCCTGCAGTGTGATTGAGAAGATGGGGCCCAGGTTGGTCTGGTGTCCTAGCTTTCATACAGTAGGTTCTGGTTAACTATTGTCTCAGCGGAGTCGCCATTACTGTGTTCTTCCTATCAGGAATAGTGTTTCGGAGGTGAAGTCAGACAGATGGGGCCATTGCTTATCTCCCAGCACTGACTGGATAGTGGATGGTGCAGCACTGGAAGACTTGTGTTGGATTGTTTGTAGGTGAGGTTGAGGCGTGCCCATATAACCCTGTGTGAATTTGGTACCTCTGGCAAGTGCGTGAAGGACAGTAAGTCCTGTTCTGAGACTGAGCACAGATCTTGGCCTAGCCTACCACAGAGGACTGGTGCTGGGCTAGGAGAGACAGGAGCCAAAGCAGTGACTAAAACGCTGAAGAGCAGTCAAGCCCATGAGCCCAGCATGTGAGAAAAGGCAGAAGGTTCGGAGAAATACTGTAGAAGAGAAGGGTTCAATTAGGGAATGTGAAGATGAAACTTTGGTTACTGGGAATGAACCTGATTGTCGGAGGTAGCTCATTCCAGAAACATGGTGCAGCTCAAGAGAAGTCTTGGAGATGGAAGTGAGTGGCTTGGATTATGGAGAATGTTACCCTTAGACAGATGGCTGTACAGAGAGCACAAGTTGCATGACGGAAAGGAAGTGCAGCACTATGGAGAGCTTTGGGGGTGAGAGTGAGAAGGCTAAGGTGTTTTCTATGATGGACGGACAACTAGAGAAGAGACTGGTACAGGGGAGAGTCATTGGTGTAGCAACCGTACAGTGAGATGAGCCTGGCTGTGAATTCAGGGCAGAATGTAGAGGAGAGAGTTTACACAGGAGAAGGGATTAGTAGTAAGAAAATGTCACTTCATAGAGATATAGTCTATTGTCCATAGATATTCAATGACCTTGCCATGACCTAATGCCCAAACAGGTTAATAGACTATAAGTGCATTGTGTTACATGTGGAAAGACCTTTTGAGTCACAAGGCCTTCCTGTGCGAGTCCTCAAGTCCTTATATATATATATATATATATATATATATATATATATATCAGATATGAGTGGGTCCTACACTCAGCACAACCACAATCAGCTGTTCCCAGCAGCTAATACCAAGAGAATGGATCGGGAAGCAGATAGTGCCGTTCTCTGTGCAGTGGCCAGACCAGGTACTGCAGACCAGTTACTATTCACTTGAGCTAAGCTGCAGTGACTCACGTCAGCCACTACACAGAGAACAGCGCTGTCTGCTTCCTGCTCCTGTGTATCAGCTACAGCTGATCGGTTGGGGTGCTGGGTGCCGAACCCTCACGACCTGATATTGATGTATTGCCAAATTTTTTATTTACCTTTAATTGGTCAAGAAGAACAATGGAGGAATATCACATCTGAAATTCTAAGAAAAGATGATCCAGAATTGTTACGGGAAATCCGAAATGGAGCTTATAACAAGTAGTAAGAGCTAAAATAGCAGATTATTTATACAATTGCATCTATAGTCATAGTAAGAAATCTAATATACTGCAATGTGTGTTACATCCCCCGCTGCTCACTCAGGCTTACACATCAGTGACCCCGCGTGCCCACGCCTCATCATCATCATGACGCCCACCTACGTCCCATGGCGGCCCGCCACCCCTGATGGCTTATCCATGAGAACACATTAACACATCTTTGGGGACACAGGGCAGGCTGCATGCCGCTTGTGAACACCCATGACCTCCTGTCACATCAGTGTGAGATTTCCACAAAGCTGGCGTATTAAAGCAAAGCTCCTTGTTTCAGAACGGTGACCTTTAAATGATTCAGCCACATTAGAGGATTTAAAATAAAATAACCCCGGGGCAACCGATGCTGCAAAATCCAGCTGTATCGCTGCCGAGCGAGGGCCGGGTGATGGCGAGCACTTAGCAATAGAGAGGTTGGGGTGGTGCTGGTAGCAAAGCAACAGAGACGAAGTGCATTATATAATCCAGTTACATCCATAGACAGGGGCGGCCTTATGGTGAGTGGTGCCCTGTGGTGTGCCAATGTCAGATCCTCTAATAGGCCCAAGCGCTAAGACAAAAATTCTGCAGAAGACACCCAAAATTGAAGGGTACTATGCTCTATTTTTAGGGGTTGGGCCTCCTAAATCATTTTATCTGGTGGGCCCAAGGAACTTCACTCCGACACTGGTGATACCTTACATTGGTACCCTCTAAATATGGTGTACCCAATGTCAGACCGGACCACCGATGCACCAGAGGATCCTCAAACAGGCCAAAGATCTAAGACAAAAATTCTGCAGCAGAAGACACCCAAAATTGAAGGGTACTATGCTCTATTTTCTAGGGGTTGGCCCCCTAAATCATTTTATCTGGTGGACCCAAGGAACCTCACTCCGACACTGGTGATACCTTACATTGGTACCCTCTAAATATGGTGTACCCAATGTCAGACCAGACCACCGATGCACCAGAGCAGGGGTAGGGAACCTTCGGCTCTCCAGCTGCTGTGAAACTACAACTCCCATCATGCTCCATTCACTTCCATGGGAGTTCCAAGAACAGCAGAGCAAGTATGCATGCTGGGAGTTGTAGTTTTGCAACATCTGGAGAGCAATACGTTCCCTACCCCTGCACCAGAGGATCCTAAAACAGGCCAAAGCTCTAAGACAATTCTGCAGCAGAAGACACCCAAAATTGAAGGGTACTATTGTCTATTTCCTAGGGGTTGGCCCAGGGGTGAACCTGGGCTTTCTGCCGCCTGAAGTGGTGTCAGAAAGCCCCCCCCCCCCGAGGAGGGGCGGAGCTGAGGGGTGGGGTCATAAGAAAGGGGTGGGGTCGAGCGGAAAGGGGGCGGAGCAAGCGGCGTTCGCAGGCAGAGAGCAGGCAGGGAGAGGACCTGCTCTCTGCCTGAGTGTGAGGGGCGGCCGCTGGAGCAGCGCTGCGTCCAGCAGGGCCGCCCCAATACACTGCTCGCTTCCGGTGTCGGGCTGCAGACACGGTGACGCTAAGCCAGTCCAGGTCAACTTGTCCTGGACGGACTTAGGTCAGCAAAAATGCCGCCCTCCCGAGGCCCTGGCATAGCGCCGCCTGAAGCGGTTGCTTCAGGTCGCCTCATGGGAGGTGCAGCGCTGCGGTTGGCCCCCTAAATATTTTTATCTGGTGGGCCCAAGGACCCTCATTCCAACATTGGTGATACCTTACATTGGGACCTTCTAAATATGGTGCACCTAATGTCGGGACCGTCCCACCGATGCACCAGAGGACCTCCAATAGGCCCAAGCTCTCAGATAATAATTCTCCAGCAGAGGACACTCAAACTGAAGGGTACTATGCTCTATTTCCTAGGGGTTGGCCCCCTAAATCATTTTATCTGGTGGGCCCAAGGAACCTCAATCTGACATTGGCAATACCGTTCATGCAAATGTGTTGTACCCTCCTACACAGACAAAAACAATCAGCGCAACGCCCCTGCCAAGGCTTGAACATCGCAGCAGCCACTGTGAATAAAGCCCCACACCCACGTGGCCCCCAATCATGGCACGACTATAAAGCATCATTGCGCAGCTCTATGGCACGTGATTGGTGGAGCCTGTCCGAGGGGGCCGGTGGGTAGTCCCGGAGTTGCCTCTCCTCGTGTGTACAGCTGTCAGGGTCTGTTTGTAGTTTGCGTGTAAGAAAGATGCACAAGAGCGTTCCCTAATACATAGTGCCACGGTTACTATGGAAACTGGCCGTCGTTACCGATGCAGCGTTAACTCCCCGCGCACTGACAGACTCAGCATATTTTAATTAATATTGTGATCTTTCCTCTCCGCTGGGTTGTTACCTGTCTCCTCTTAAATACTCGCCTGCGTGCGCTTTCATGTCGTGTTCGGCGCTCTTACTGACTGCAAAAAAAGGAGCGGACCCCGGGCATTGTATTGTAACAATGCGCAAGTAGGACAGGAGAGACAGCGCTCTTTGTACCGTCTCAGACATGATGAACCCAATTATACACAGTACAATTCCCTCTACAGTCCTCCCTGTCATCACTAACATACAGGACTCCGGGCCTTCAACGTATCACCAAAACCTGCTCCACCAGCTGGAAGACTCTTCAAAGGCCGAGCAGCAACCCCGACTTCCAGATGAAACTTTCTTAGTAGTCATATGGGTTGCCATTCAGCTTTCTAAGGCTCCTGATGAGCAAATTACGGTAGTCATGTTATGCAGTAAATTGCATAAGGTATCATCGGTATGTGCGTTAGAGATTGGAAAAGTTGGGAGTTGTAATGGCAGCCATATTGGTTCTGACTCAGTTTGGCTAGTACAGATACAGTATATGAAGGATCGGACCGCATGCTTAAAGGGAGTGTCTGACCAGAAACCCCAGTCACCCGAGACTCTGGACCTCTGAGGGGTAATTGGTTGGAAGTAGGGTTGAGCGATCGGGATCGGAAAAGATCGAATTTCGATCGGCGATCGAGTAAATTTCACGATCGTGATCGGAATTCTGACCCGATCTTTTCCAGCGGGATCGAGATCGGAGGTTATCTCAAGATCGGCTCAACCCTAAAAGTGACTTTTCCCATAGAGAAGCATTGACTAGGGTTGAGAATCGGGTTCGGAAAGGATTGGATTCCGATCGGCGATCGAGCAAATTTCACGAAAAATGATCAGAAATCGGATTTTAAAATCGATCATGAAATCTCAAGATCGGCTCAACCCTAGTTGGAAGCTAGGGGGTAAATCGTTTAAAAGTTTGAGAAACACTACTCTATACTATGCCACATTTAAAGGGGTTTTGCCAAGAAAGACACATCCCCTATATAACGAAATGCATCCAAGTGTCATGTGACTACCCTCCGTCCTACATTTCTTTCAATTGGGGGGCCCCGTTCTGTTCCAATAATT
>NC_134272.1:11642078-11727078 GCF_031893055.1 Leptodactylus fuscus | reverse complement strand
TGTGTGTAGGGGCCACTATGGGACATTATACTGTGTGTAGGGGCCACTATGGGACATTATACTGTGTGTAGGGGCCACTATGGGGCATTATACTGTGTGTAGGGGACACTATGGGACATTATACTGTGTACAGGGGTTACTATGGGACATAATAGTGTGTGCAGGGGCCACTATGGGACATAATACTGTGTGTAGGGGCCACTATGGGACATAATACTGTGTGCAGGGGCCACTATGGGACATAATACTGTGTGTGTAGGGGCCACTATGGGGCATTATACTGTGTGGAGGGGCCACTATGGGACATTATACTGTGTGTAGGGGCCACTATGGGACATTATACTGTGTGTAGGGGCCACTATGGGACATTATACTGTGTGTAGGGGCCACTATGGGGCATTATACTGTGTGTAGGGGCCACTATGGGACATTATACTGTGTGTAGGGGCCACTATGGGACATTATACTGTGTGTAGGGGCCACTATGGGGTATAATACTGTGTGCAGGGGCCACTATGGGACATAATACTGTGTGTAGGGGCCACTATGGGACATTATACTGTGTGTAAGGGCCACTATAGGACATTATACTGTGTGTAGGGGCCACTATGGGACATTATACTGTGTGTAGGGGCCACTATGGGACATTATACTGTGTGTAGGGGCCACTATGGGGCATTATACTGTGTGGAGGGGCCACTATGGGACATTATACTGTGTGTAGGGGCCACTATGGGACATTATACTGTGTGTAGGGGCCACTATGGGACATTATACTGTGTGTAGGGGCCACTATGGGGCATTATACTGTGTGTAGGGGACACTATGGGACATTATACTGTGTGTAGGGGCCACTATGGGACATTATACTGTGTGTAGGGGCCACTATAGGACATTATACTGTGTGTAGGGGCCACTATGGGACATTATACTGTGTGTAGGGGCCACTATGGGACATTATACTGTGTGTAGGGGCCACTATGGGGCATTATATTGTGTGTAGGGGACACTATGGGACATTATACTGTGTGTAGGGGCCACTATGGGACATTATACTGTGTGTAGGGGCCACTATGGGACATTATACTGTGTGTAGGGGCCACTATAGGACATTATACTGTGTGTTGGGCCACTATGGGACATTATACTGTGTGAAGAGGCCACTATGGGACATTATACTATGTGTAGGGGCCACTATGGGGCATTATACTGTGTAGAGAGGCCACTATGGGACATTATACTATGTGTAGGGGCCACTATGGGACATTATGCTGTGAGTAAATGGGTGTATATATATCGTGTGGGGGTCAGGATATGTGGCCCAGTCTTTGCTAGTTATTGGGTAAAAATCTCATACACCTTACATGGTTGGCAAGGCCTGAAAAAATTCAGGCATAGGGTGGTTCAGCCAACCTTAGTCTAATGTGTATGGTCACAATAAGATGTTCTCCTGCTCTAGAAAGTAGACGAGGGCGTCCCCAGATCACTTTGCCACTGACCCTGAAGATTTTGTGGACCTGAGACATAAATGATGTATCTTACATGGTGGTTGAGGAGCTTTATGCTTCCAGTCTCAGTATTGGGTAGATGAAGGCTTCGGAGCCTCCTCAGATATATTTCTACTTCTTTACTTCTTTGGTAGGACATGAAGTTGTCACTTGAGTATAAAGGGTTAAGTAGAAGATGACGTCTGTTTTGTGTTTCTCCATGTTAATGCCTTGCAGGACCCTTCATCTCTGAAGACAGAGTTTTAAGTCCCAATATTTTTGGCACAGTGGCTGCTTTTGTGTAACTAGTTATCTCTCTCCCGCAGGAGCCTTCAGAGGAATGTGCAAGAAAATTGATCATTTTCCGGAGGACGCAGATTATGAGCAGGACACGGCGGAGTATTTACTGCGTAAGGACTTTACTTTGAGTGTTCACCCTGTCTGCTCCTCAACCTCAATACAAGGCGGCCCAGGCTATTCACGGTCAACTAATACATCTTCAGCAATTTCTCTTCTGACAGAACAGGGGGAGAGAATGGAAGAAGGTGGTGGAGGGCAATGCCAGTCCCAAACATGTGGACAGAATTGCAAGGAGAACTGGGCTTTGTATCCAGAGAGCCCAAAGGAAAAGTCAGTCATATATTTGTGCATTGGAGAAATTAGTAAAGATGGAGGAGGATGGACCGGAGGGGAGGACACAGCGTAGATACAGGAGCCATCTGAATGTAAAGATTATGTCCCCAAAATCCAGCACTGGAATCACAAATAATATATAACCCCCCTCCAGAACAGCCTAAAATAAATACAGAGCCCAGACCGGACCCTCTAAATATATACAGACTTCAGACCGGACCTGTCACGGAGCGAAGGTATACGTCTTCCTCCGGAAGGTCTTTTGAATCAACACGGACGCAAGAGGTCGGGAGACAACAGCAATTTATTGTAATCCACAAAGTTAGTAGCCGGCGGCGGTCACATCAACCGTAATAACAATAAGTCCACAGAAGTCACAATCCAATGATAGCTTTGGCTCCTTGGTCCTGTAACTAAATCCTGGCTCTCTGCAGAGCTGTGCACAGGCCGGCTAACACATACTAACTGCTAGCTACATCTATATACTAAGACTGTTACACCTATATCTGTGGGGGGAAGGGCTGAGTCACAGATCCTTCCCCCCTCACCTATACCAAGGAGAGCAGACTCCCTGTCTACTATGGACAATGCACCATCCAACATCTTCTTGGAGACACTGATCAGATTATCTCCACCCATTGTCCTCACTAGTTAGAGGTATTTGCATACAATGTGCTAACACACTAGACCCCAATCAGCCAACTACACACTGATGTATATAACAGGTTAGAGAATACATTCCACATGAAATATATATTACACATTGCCTATAGTATAGACTCTAACCATCCCGTGACAACCCCTCCCCCTCTCAGAACATGTGCATGACACAATTGGCCTACACAGGTAAATTGGGGAATGCACATCAGTCTCTATAGCTCATATGTCCTCCTGCCGGGATAACCCATCCGTGTTCTGGTGTTGGTTCCCTCGGCGGTACTGAATGGTAAAGTTGTAGGGTTGAAGGGCTGGCATCTGGCAGAAAATCCGGTGGATCCATGTTGGCTTCTCCCTGAGCTTGGCTTCGGGTCACTGCTCCCACAAAGTGGCACTGTAGATTTCCAACATCGTTGCCTAACAGAACATCGGCCGGCAGCCCGCTCATCACACCAATTGTGCATCGTTTTGGTCCATAACCATAGTCGAGTTCCACGGTAGCTTTAGGAATACGTCTTTGAGTACCCCCTGCCAACTTGATAGAAATGCCAGGGCCCTCCTCTAGGGCCTCGGGTCGCACAACTCGGGGGTCCGCTACCGTTAGGAAAGCTCCCGAGTCCCGGAATCCAACAACTGTTCGGCCATCCAGTAGGACCTCCTGCAAGTGCTTCCGCTGAAGGTTTGCGGGATGTGTGGCGGAAGGCTGAATCCCATAGACCCCTGGAGGTGGAACAGATGGGTCATTCATGGAGTCATCTGGAAATGGGGCTAAACTTTCAGTCCTAGGGGTGGTTCCCAGGTAGTGAATAGGCCGGGATGCCACGGTGGCCCGTGCCCCCATGTTAACAGGGCAACTAGCTTGCAAATGTCCAGGCCGCCCGCACCCAAAACATCTGCGCTCTAGCATTCTTCCAGTGGGTCGTTGTCTAGGGACAGGGTTGTTCATAGCTGGAGGCCGATGGGCTGGGGAAGGGGTAGAGGGGGAATTGTAATCCTGAGGCCGGGCACGAAAGGTGGGTGGCTGGCTGAAGGGTGTCTGGGGGATTGTGGTAGTTTTCCGCTCCTCTGCAAACAACCTCTTCCACTGCGGCTTGATGGTCAGGCCCTCATCTGCAAGAGAAGCAGCTTGCTCCACTGTGGCTGGGTTCCGTTCCAGCACCCACTCACGGATCTCAGCGGGGCACTGGGAAAAGAACTGTTCCTTAAGTATGACTTGGAGGACCTTATCGACTGTGACAGCCTCCTCTCCTTCTAGCCAGCGCTTGCATGCTTGCTTCAACTTGTGGGCGAACATGTGGAAGGAGCTTCCCCCATTGTAAGACAAAGAGCGGAACTGAACTCGGTAGGTCTCTGGAGTGACTGCATAATACTTCTGCACCGCTCTTTTAATGGCCTCATAGTCCTGCTGATCACTAGGGTCCATGGCTCTGAGAGCTTCCGCAGCCCCATCTCGTAGGTGCCCCACCAGATACCGGACCCAATCCTTCTCTGGGACTTCCATCAGGTGGCACTGGTGTTCGAAGTCCTGAAAATATCCATCAACATCCCCAGCCGCTTCATCAAAGGTCTTGAAGTGTTTATGGGAGACATATGGTGGTTCTCTCACTGTTGGGCTGGGGGTCGACTTTTGATTATAATTCCTCATAGTTATCTCAGCCATTCGCATTTCATGCGCCATTCTTTCCTTTTCATGCGCCATTCTCTGTTCCTCCTTCTCCGTTTCCTGAGCCCTCTGTAATGCTCTACTCCTTTGCTCTGCAGTTGCTCCTAGCCCCAGCACTGCCAATTCCTCCTCATACAAAACAACCCATCTGCTCTTTTGGGTCTGTACCTGCCACTCCTGTATCTCTCCAGTCTCCTGGGGGCAGCCCTCCTCATGGTCGCTTTGCAGGGTCATCTCCTCCAGTGCCTCCATCAGTTGCTCTTTCGTTCTTCCCTGGTAACTCAGGTTTAGTTCCCGGGCCCTTACTTGTAGACTTGCCATAGTCCAGTTCCTGTATTCTGAGGTTGTGGCTCCATTAATCGCTGGGCTGCTGTAGTCCATCTCGCTGTCCGCTGTTGATCCCACTGCTGCCAACCAGTTGTCACGGAGCGAAGGTATACGTCTTCCTCCGGAAGGTCTTTTGAATCAACACGGACGCAAGAGGTCGGGAGACAACAGCAATTTATTGTAATCCACAAAGTTAGTAGCCGGCGGCGGTCACATCAACCGTAATAACAATAAGTCCACAGAAGTCACAATCCAATGATAGCTTTGGCTCCTTGGTCCTGTAACTAAATCCTGGCTCTCTGCAGAGCTGTGCACAGGCCGGCTAACACATACTAACTGCTAGCTACATCTATATACTAAGACTGTTACACCTATATCTGTGGGGGGAAGGGCTGAGTCACAGATCCTTCCCCCCTCACCTATACCAAGGAGAGCAGACTCCCTGTCTACTATGGACAATGCACCATCCAACATCTTCTTGGAGACACTGATCAGATTATCTCCACCCATTGTCCTCACTAGTTAGAGGTATTTGCATACAATGTGCTAACACACTAGACCCCAATCAGCCAACTACACACTGATGTATATAACAGGTTAGAGAATACATTCCACATGAAATATATATTACACATTGCCTATAGTATAGACTCTAACCATCCCGTGACAGGACCCTCTAAAGAAATACAGACCTCAGACCTGACCCTCTAAATAAATACAGAGCCCAGACCTGACCCTCTAAATAAATACAGAGCCCAGACCTGACCCTCTAAAGAAATACAGACCCCAGACCGGACCCTCTAAATAAATACAGACCCCAGACCAGACCCTCTAAAGAAATACAGACCCCAGACCTGACCCTCTAAATAAATACAGACCTCAGACTGGACCCTCTAAATAAATACAGACCCCAGACCGGACCCTCTAAAGAAACACAGACCCCAGACTAGACCCTCTAAAGAAATACAGAGCCCAGATCAGACCCTCTAAATATATTCAGATCCCAGACCAAAACTTCTAAATATATACACAGCCCAGACTAGACCCTCTAAACATATACAGACCACACACAAGACCCTCTAAAGAAATACAGACCACACAAAAGACCACAGATGAAACCCGGGACCAGACCCTCTAAATAAATGCAGACCACAGATGAGACCCTATAAACAGACAGAAACCACACACAGGACGCTCTAAAGAAATTCAGACCCCAAACTACACCCTCTAAACTAATACAGACCTCAGGCCAGACTCTCTAAAAGGAATGCAGACCCCAGACCAAACCTTCCACCTATACAGAGCCCAGTAAGGTGCACCATCTATACAGATTCAATCCAGACTGTTCAGACTAGACAGAGCAGACCCCCTATCTATACAAATCCCAGACCAGACTCTCATCAATAAGGACCCCAGATAAGACCCCCATCATTACAGACTTCAGATAAGACCCACATAACTACAGACCCCCATATCTACAGACCCCAGACCAGATCCTACATCAAAACAGACCCAATGTCAGACCACCCTCAATACAAACCCCAGAGCACAGCCTCTCCCTACTTATACAGACCCCAGACCACACCCAGGAGCTGAAGTAGATTTCAGGTAATACTGACACCAGTTTTCTAATATAACTAATATCTAATGTATTAAGCCTTAGCCACCCTATGATGAAATTTTTGGAAACTGAGAATAATTGAGATTGAAGAGGAGAATTGTGCCCCTTCTGGTGTAGGCGCCAGGTGTACAGTAGCAAGTCCATAGCTAAAGAGAACCTTTCACCTCCTCCATCTTCATTCTAACAGCATTCCCTCCATTGACTGACACAGTTGGATTTTTTTTCTCTAGCCCCACCATTCCTGAGCAATCACTGCAGTTAGTTTTGGTGCCTGATGTGCTAACTGGACTCCCTAATGTCCAATGGGTGGTATCTGAGTGGAGCAGGCAAAGGGGTGTGACTCTGTCTGATACGGTCCGCCTCCTCTGAGTCACGCCCCCTTGTCTGCCTAACACCACCCACTGGATGTTAGGGAGTCTAGTTAGCATATCAGGCACCAAAACTGAATGCAGTGATGGCCCAGGAACGGCGGGGGCTAGAGAAAACATTCCAACTGTGATGAAAAGTCTTCTTTAACCAAAGATTAAGATTCAGCGTGCTATGCTACCCTAGTATCTAAATACCCTTGCCAAGACAAATTGATCTGGTACCCATCCCCGCCCCCTCAGGTTAATTGTAGTATTACAGGAATTATGATCACATGACGTGATTAATATAGCAGAGAGGATGCCGCACATTAAAAGCTGTTGCTATTATGTTGAATTGACTACATTTCCATAAAACCAAGCAGAACAGACTAGTCGCGGCAGAGCTCAGCCACTCAGCGGTCAATAATCAGTGACATCTATGTCCATGTAGCTTGGCGGT
This sequence comes from Leptodactylus fuscus, assembly GCF_031893055.1. NCBI lineage: Eukaryota > Metazoa > Chordata > Amphibia > Anura > Leptodactylidae > Leptodactylus > Leptodactylus fuscus. The sequence goes on along the minus strand of NC_134272.1, from coordinate 11,719,883 downwards.
CCTGAGCCAATCCCGTGCGCTCCTCTAGGTGCCCCGAGCTAGCTGGCTGATAGGAACAAGATGCTTGCTGGGATTCTGTATAAATAAAGATACTGTGTAACAAGTTTCTTGCAATCTGGATGCCCTGGGCATTTCTCGGCCTGGCTAGATAGCTTTTTATTTATTGAGAGACAGACGTCTATTTTTCTTTGTGTCTTTTTATACCCTGGGAACTTTGAACCTGTTCTCTCGCATTAGAGATAGCACAGAAGCAGATACACAATTGTTACAGTGGGAAGAAAAAGAAAAACCTGCAAAAACAGAGCGCCGGCAGGTAGCACAGTCACAGCTGGAAAACGTTAATCAAAGGGACGGGGCTCTTATCCGTGTCACCCAGGTGAAGAGACCAAATCTCAGGAGAAGCTTCTGGGCTGTAGATGAAATTGAAGGAACATGAAGAGCAATTAAAGGGCAATTACAGCAATGTCCTGTCTGTAATAATTAGTATCTAGATAGAGAGATAGATAGATAGATAGATAGATAGATAGATAGATAGATAGATAGATAGATAGGAGATAGATAGATAGATAGATAGATAGATAGATAGATAGATAGGAGATAGATAGATAGATAGATAGATAGATAAATAGATAGATAGGAGATAGATAGATAGATAGATAGATAGATAGATAGATAGATGATAGGAGATAGATAGATAGATAGCTAGATAGATAGATAGATATGAGATAGATAGAGAGAGAGATAGATAGATAGATAGATAGATAGGAGATAGATAGATAGATAGATAGATAGGCGATAGATAGATAGATAGATAGATAGATAGATAGATAGGAGATAGATAGAGAGATAGATAGATAGATGATAGATAGGAGATAGATAGATAGATAGATAGATAGATATGAGATAGATAGAGAGATAGATAGATAGATAGATAGATAGATAATAGATAGGAGATAGATAGATAGATAGATAGATAGATAGATAGATAGGAGATAGATAGATAGATAGATAGATAGATAGATAGATAGATAGATAGATAGATAGATGATAGGAGATAGATAGATAGATAGATAGATAATAGATAGGAGATAGATAGATAGATAGATAGATAGATAATAGATAGGAGATAGATAGATAGATAGATAGATAGATAATAGATAGGAGATAGATAGATAGATAGATAGATAGATATGAGATAGATAGAGAGATAGATAGATAGATAGATAGATAGATAGATAGATAGATAGATAGATGATAGATAGGAGATAGATAGATAGATGATAGATAGATAGATAGATAGATAGATAGATGATAGATAGATAGATAGATAGATAGATAGGAGATAGATAGATAGATAGATAGATAGATAGATAGGAGATAGATAGATAGATAGATAGATAGATAGATAGGAGATAGATAGATAGATAGATAGATAGATAGATACTGTAGATAGATAGATAGATAGATAGATAGATAGATAGATAGGAGATAGATAGATAGATAGATAGATAGATAGATAGATAATAGATAGGAGATAGATAGATAGATAGATAGATATGAGATAGATAGAGAGATAGATAGATAGATAGATAGATAGATGATAGATAGGAGATAGATAGATAGATGATAGATAGATAGATAGATGATAGATAGATAGATAGATAGGAGATAGATAGATAGATAGATAGATAGATAGATAGATAGATAGGAGATAGATAGATAGATAGATAGATAGATAGATAGATAGGAGATAGATAGATAGATAGATAGATAGATAGATAGATAGATAGATACTGTAGATAGATAGATAGATAGATAGATAGATAGATAGGAGATAGGAGATAGATAGATAGATAGATAGATAGATAGATAGATAGGAGATAGATAGATAGATAGATAGATAGGAGATAGATAGATAGATAGATAGATAGATAGATAGATAGATAGGAGATAGATAGATAGATAGATAGATAGATAGATAGATAGATAGGAGATAGATAGATAGATAGATAGATAGATAGATAGATAGGAGATAGATAGATAGATAGATAGATAGATAATAGATAGATAGATAGATAGATAGATAGATAGATAGATAGGAGATAGATAGAGAGATAGATAGATAGATGATAGATAGGAGATAGATAGATAGATAGATAGATAGATAGATAGATAGATATGAGATAGATAGAGAGATAGATAGATAGATAGATAGATAGATAGATAGATAATAGATAGGAGATAGATAGATAGATAGATAGATAGATAGGAGATAGATAGATAGATAGATAGATAGATAGATAGATAGATATGAGATAGAGAGATAGATAGATAGATAGATAGATAGATGATAGGAGATAGATAGATAGATAGATAGATAGATAGATAGATATGAGATAGAGAGATAGATAGATAGATAGATAGATAGATAGATAGATAGATGATAGGAGATAGATAGATATATAGATATGAGATAGATAGAGAGATAGATAGATAGATAGATAGATAGATAGATAGGAGATAGATAGATAGATAGATAGATAGATAGATAGATAGATAGATATGAGATAGATAGATAGATAGATAGGAGATAGATAGAGAGATAGATAGATAGGAGATAGATAGATAGATAGATAGATAGATAGATAGATAGGAGATAGATAGATAGATAGATAGATAGATAGATAGATAGATAGATAGGAGATAGATAGATAGATAGATAGATAGATAGATAGATAGGAGATAGATAGATAGATAGATAGATAGATAGATAGGAGATAGATAGATAGATAGATAGATAGGAGATAGATAGATAGATAGATAGATAGATAGATAGATAGATAGGAGATAGATAGATAGATAGGAGATAGATAGATAGATAGATAGATAGATAGATAGATAGATAGATAGATAGATACTGTAGATAGATAGATAGATAGATAGATAGATAGATAGATAGATAGATAGGAGATAGATAGATAGATAGATAGATAGATAGATAGATAGATAGATACTGTAGATAGATAGATAGATAGATAGATAGATAGATAGATAGATAGATAGATAGATAGATAGATACAGTAGATAGGAGATAGATAGATAGATAGATAGATAGATAGATAATAGATAGATAGATAGATAGGAGATAGATAGATAGATAGATAAATAGATAGATAGGAGATAGATAGATAGATAGATAGATAGATAGATGATAGATAGATAGATAGATAGATAGATAGAAGATAGATAGATAGATAAATAGATAGATAGATAAATAGGAGATAGATAGATAGATAGATTGATAGATAGATAGATAGGAGATAGATAGATAGATAGATAGATAGATAGATAGATAGAAGATAGATAGATAGATAGATAGATAGATAAATAGATAGATAGATAGAAGATAGATAGATAGATAGATAGATAGATAGATAAATAGATAGATAGATAGGAGATAGATAGATAGATAGATAGATAGATTGATAGATAGATAGATAGATAGATACAAAATGAACCGTCGCTATGTTTTTGGGTTAATAAAGTTCCCACACTTTTTTCTTCACCAGTGCTGCTTGATTTTTTTTATCGATAGATAGAAAATGAGACATAGAAAATATACAGATGTGACATTTTGTTATATTAGACGTTACTATGATATTTCCTGGCCTCCGCTATGTCTGACTACATGTCCTCTGTCTTCTTCAGGTGCAGTTCGGGCTTCCAGCATCTTTCCTATCCTCAGTGTCGGCCTTCTGTTTTTTGGGGGTCTGTGTGTCGCAGCCAGTGAGTTTTACAAAAATAAGCACAATGTCATTCTCAGCGCGGGGATCTTCTTTGTCTCTGCAGGTAAGTATACTCTCAGTAATCGGTGCTGATTGTTCTACAATTATTCATCTAGGATCTTTAAAGGGGTTATCCTGCTAAAATGGAAAAGGTGGGGTCCTCTTTACATCCCACACAGGCACTGGTTGGGCCAGAAGTGAAGCATCTCAGGTGACTGGCCTCAGGGGTCACATTTTGGGCACTGGTGACCCTATTAGCATAAGCCCAGTCACTGCACAGGATGAAACGGGGGACCTGACACCAGAACAGAGGACGGGGTTTTACCCCACCTCTTCCTCTATCCCAGGTTTCCAATTTGCCTGGAGATCCCCTTTATATGCAGATTTTGTTCTTAGGGGAAGTTCACGCTACCATTATTACAGATCATTGCTTTCACCTGTCATAGGATAAGAGCAACGGACATTAATGGAAGTAGAGCGACGGATACGGTATCCGTTCCCATAGACTATAATGTACACATGATGATGGCCGCTTTCTTCTGTCTTCATTGATTACTTTTGTAATGGAAAGGTCCCGCATGTGCTCCTTCCAGGTGTCCTGGTGTACAATGATTGACATGGATGATACCTTCGATGTCATCCACAGACCGCTCCAGCAGAGAACCGGCGCATGCGCAATTTGTGTATTTTACTTTTGGAGGGAAGAGACATCTTTGTTGTTCTGCCCATGTCCTGGTCACCGTCAAGGAGATGGCTGATGTCTCTAGAATTGAGATGGGGACTGGCGCATGTACAATGCCTCTAAATCTAGAAAACAGTAAAACTCACTGCGCATGCGCCGTCCTCTGCCGGCCATAGTAGACTGAACCGCACAGTTAAGATCCACTTTCTGAATCCTTTTGGATTTCTAATGACTAGGGTTGAGCCGATCTTGAGATTTCAGGATCGATTTTAAAATCCGATCATTTTCCAGCCAGTCCCGATCGCGTTCGTGAAATTTTGCTCCATCGCCGATCGGGATGCGATCTTTCCCGATCGCTCAACCCTAACTGTATATTATATATACAGTAGGGTTGAGCCGATCTTCAGGTTTCAAAATCCGATTTTCGATCATTTTTTAGCCGATCCCGATCGTGAAATTTGCTCGATCGCTGATCGGGATCCGATCTTTCCCGATCCCGATCACCCAACCCTACTAATGACTAATTTCTGTTTCAGGCCTGAGCAACATTATTGGAATTATTGTCTACATTTCTGCCAACGCCGGAGACCCTGGCCAGAGTGACTCCAAGAAGAGCAACTATTCTTATGGTTGGTCCTTTTATTTCGGGGCCCTGTCGTTCATTATTGCCGAAATGGTGGGAGTCTTAGCTGTACACATGTTTATCGAAAAGCATCGGCAAATAAGAGCCAAGTCCCATTCCGACCTCTTCAAGAAATCTGCCTTTACCCGGATACCAAGCTACCGTTATCGTTTCCGTAGGCGTTCCAGCTCCCGTTCTACAGAGCCTCGCTCTAGAGACCCTTCCCCTGTAGGTAAAAGTTTCAACCCCATTCCCACCAGCGATATCTCCCTCTACACGTTAACCGCCCGAGACCCTACCAAGATGACTGTTGGATCTTTACTGAATTCTGAGAGGGAGCATAACTTTCTTCAGGTTCACAACTCCATCCCTAAAGACTACAAGGAGTCCCTACACAACAATCCTTCCAACAGGCGCACTACACCCGTCTGAGGCCTGTGTTAAAGGGGAAACGTGACCTAAAAAAAAATTAAAAAAAATTAAATATGGTGGCAACTGGAGACAAGTCACAGCGCTGTTTACTCTTTACATGTTGTTTTAAGAAAACCACAAACCACAAAGTGGCGGGATGAAAAAAATTCCACAATCCGTGTCACTTCCTGCTTGGAATGTCACTTCCTGTACGGAATGTTACAACACTGCCGGAATCTAAGGAGCTTCTATGGTGCCCCATATGTTGTAACTGGGATATTGGGATGACTGCCTATGTTATATAAGTGTTTGTGTTTTAGAATGATGTAGGAACACTTTTTAAGAATTTATAGGTATGTTTTGAAGGTATCTTATACATATACCTGCTCTTTCGAAGGAGAAGTCAAGGGTCTTAAGGGCAACGCTTGGTCCTCAAGCCAACCACCCTCCAAGAAGGTTCAATGTATTAGATAGTTGTGCAAAATTTTTCCTAAATTGCTTCCTTTTTTTTTTTTCGAGAGGTGGAAATAGGACAATAACATCCTCCTAATGATTGTATAGCCAAATCTTTTGCGTTCTCGACGAGTGGCGGTGGATGACACCGCGTGAGAGAGTGTGTAGTGCCTGTCTAGAATATATTATTATGTATCTTAGAGGTACGGCAATACACATGACGCCAGAGTGAAGAATCTTACGATATGTAGCACGTTGGTGCTATCGATATTCAGATTTTCATTTATTTTCATAAACCAAAAAGAAAAAAAAAAAAAAAAAAAACAGAAAAAATATAAAACTGTGTCGAGAAATGTGATGCTAGGTAATCTCCCCCACGCAAAATTCGAGAGGGTTTTAAAAGCGCTGTTTTGACAAGTGTGGGGGTGGCGTGACGGGTATACTGTTGATGAAGACATGATGGGCCAATCAGAGAACGTAGACTGTGCATCAACAATTTTTGCGAAGGTCTCCAGACAGAAGTTTTTTTTTTTCGACTGGAACACATGACAGAATGAAATTGAGACTTTGTTGGGGATTTGTACAAGTTCCTTGGATATTAGCAATTGTGAGGATTAACAAAGTCGATGTATACAAGGTCAAGGAAGGACTTCACGTTGCGAGCGGTGGCTCTTAAGGATCGTCTATGTCAGACTTGGAACGTTTATCCATTTCCATGGAAATTCCGCAGCAGATCTTCGGTACATACTGAACAGCGATGAGTGGGAGAGATTCCTGGTTGGTCTCCAAGTCAACATTCCAATATTTTTTGGTTATATAACTAATTATAATAAATAATAGCAAACATTCTGGCCTGATTATTTGGTTTACTGTGCCCAGGGGAAGCAGATGTGGGCGCCATTTTGTAGCCTACACTAATATTTACAGTATCTGGAATCTATGCATTGTGGTTTCAAAGGGTTTATTGATACAATAGGTCTTCCATGGCTGACTGATGGAGATACTTTGTCCTGTGGCAAAAAGAGACCCATTTAGAAAAAGACCAACAAGCCACTGGCATTCCTGTCCTTGGCACAATGGCATATCCGTATGAGCGGCTTACCCTGGCTTGACCCATTCAAGAGGGAACAATTATACTTTGTGGGCCACATGGAGGAGGCCATTATGCCATGCAAATATTTATACTGTAGGGGGCCACAAAGAGGGAGCTATTATATTGTGGGGGCCATTATACATTGGGGGTCACAAGGAGGAAGCCATTATTCTGTGGGGGCCATTATATATCGAGGACCATAGTGTTGGAACAGGGAAGGTCACTAGGAAGTGGTCATTATATAGTGGAAACCATACTGTTGGGACCATTATATTATTGTGGGAAACACAAAGAGGGGCATTATGTTGTGGAGGTCACAAGGAGGAGGTCATTATATAGTGGGGCCATACTGTTGGAACCATAGTACAGTGGAGGTCTCAAGGAGGTCCTCATTATATAGTGGGGACCAAATTGTTGGGACCATTATTCTGTTGGAGTTAACAAGGAGGAGGACATTATATAATGGGGACTATTCTGTTAGAAACATAATAATGTGGAGGCCACAGGGAGAAGGCCATTATATAGTGGGGACCAAACTATTGGGACCACTATACTGGTGGGACCCACACAAAAGGGGAATTTATACTGTGGGGGTCACAAGGAGGGGGACATTATACTATGTAGACCATTACACTATTGGGTGCCACAATGATGGGAATATTATGCAGCCACTGTTTGTAGTGGTGTCGGGGATTGGACTTCCACCAATGTGATATTGATAACTTATCCTAAGGATAGACCATCAATATAAAAGTTACAGGAAACTCCTTTTTTTTGTTTTTTGAAGGCCTCTACACTGTGCCATCATCACACCCAGTGCACGAAAAAAGTGGGTTGCCACTAAAAAAAATGTGCGTCGGATGCGTCTGCTATAGAAACCCGTCTTGAAAGACACCATACTCCCGACAATCCAAGACTACTGGACCAAAAGGTACCAAGTAGCCAAGGGTTACAAAGGCCAATCCGCCAGAGCAGAAAGACCAACACTGCTCAGTTTCCCCTCGGGCTGCCACCACCAAGGGCACTTCTAGAGCCTGTCCTGAGTCTGGATTCCTCCTGGGCTGCCCCCACCTGGAGTACTTCCAGAACCTAAGACTGTGTCCACCTCCACAGAAGCAGAGGTGAACCTGCTAGTCAGAGAGGGGGGAACCTAGTGGCCACACCACCCTACTCCTAGGGTGACAAAACGTGACCTTGATCCTCAGGGGTCGTCAATCCCTGGTGGTTTCGCTGCCAGCTTCCATGGTCTTTATTGGTTCCCTACGGCGGGGCGCCTATCTCCCACTGGCAGAACCAATTACTAGCCGTTTCTGCTGACAGGTACTCCACAAGTGGTTCTCTTATTCCCATCTCCACAGCTTTCGGTCTGCTTCCGCCATTAGCCTCGCACTCAGGCCCTATGGACAGAAAGGACGTACTAACTGCTTCTGATAAGAACAGATACTACACTTGATCTTAGCCAAAAGGCCGAGAAGCGACCCGTTACAGGAATCTCCTTATTCTGCCATGCATCCCTCAGGCTCCTGTGATGTAAATCCTCTCCCATTTATAGAGTCTAAATTTGTCCCAAAGGCTCCTGGCTCTTGAAGACGTCTTTCCTGCACTTCCTGCTATGTAGAGTACTGGGGATCAGCTGCCAATCCCTCTTTGTGCGCCATAACAATGGTGTGATTTTGATTTATCACTGACATTGTTGTTCAGTCCCGGCTTTGTTTGCTGATGAAAGCTGTAGGATTTGTGTGTGCGCCTCATGATCAGCGCCGTTTTCATCGCACACACTTAGTTCGGGAATGTTTTTGGGGAGGGGGGGCAGCTGTTTATCTCTCCTTCCTACTCATAAGATTTCTCTCAAACAATCTTTTGTAAACATCGGCTCAGCGGAGATCTTCCTCCTGGTCCTTGTTAATTTCTGTGGGCTACTGGAGTCTAACACCAGTCATTTACTGGGATTATACAACTATTTTATTCTCTAAATGACATTTAAGCTGAAAATGTTTTATATCAATATATCAAAGAATTCTGGATTATGGACTGTATTAAAGCGGGAACACCTGCACTGCTGCCAATTATACTGAAACGGGTTCTCCATGCTTATAACTACTATAATACTAGACCCTATATACAAGAATATACCTACTATAACACTACCCCTATGTACAAGAATATAACTACTATAATACTGCTCCTATATACAAGAATATAACTACTATAATACTGCCCCCTATGTACAAGAATATAACTACTATAATACTACTCCTATGTACAAGAATATATCTACTATAATACTACCTCCTATGTACAAGAATATAACTACTATAATACTACCTCCTATGTACAAGAATATAACTACTATAATACTACTCCTATGTACAAGAATATAACTACTATAATACTACCTCCTATGTACAAGAATATAACTACTATAATACTACCTCCTATGTACAAGAATATAACTACTATAATACTACCTCCTATGTACAAGAATATAACTACTATAATACTACCTCCTATGTACAAGAATATAACTACTATAATACTACTCCTATGTACAAGAATATATCTACTATAATACTACCTCCTATGTACAAGAATATAACTACTATAATACTACCTCCTATGTACAAGAATATAACTACTATAATACTAGTCCTATGTACAAGAATATAACTACTATAATACTGCTCCTATGTACAAGAATATAACTACTATAATACTGCTCTTATATACAAGAATATAACTACTATAATACTGCCCCCTATGTACAAGAATATAACTACTATAATACTACTCCTATGTACAAGAATATATCTACTATAATACTGCTCCTATGTACAAGAATATAACTACTATAATACTGCCCCCTATGTACAAGAATATAACTACTATAATACTACTCCTATGTACAAGAATATAACTACTATAATACTGCTCCTATGTACAAGAATATAACTACTATAATACTACTCCTATGTACAAGAATATAACTACTATAATACTACTCCTATGTACAAGAATATAACTACTATAATACTAGTCCTATGTACAAGAATATAACTACTATAATACTGCTCCTATGTACAAGAATATAACTACTATAATACTGCTCTTATATACAAGAATATAACTACTATAATACTGCTCCTATGTACAAGAATATAACTACTATAATACTGCCTCCTATGTACAAGAATATAACTACTATAATACTACTCCTATGTACAAGAATATAACTACTATAATACTACTCCTATGTACAAGAATATAACTACTATAATACTAGTCCTATGTACAAGAATATAACTACTATAATACTGCTCCTATGTACAAGAATATAACTACTATAATACTGCTCTTATATACAAGAATATAACTACTATAATACTGCTCCTATGTACAAGAATATAACTACTATAATACTGCCCCCTATGTACAAGAATATAACTACTATAATACTACTCCTATGTACAAGAATATATCTACTATAATACTGCTCCTATGTACAAGAATATAACTACTATAATACTGCCCCCTATGTACAAGAATATAACTACTATAATACTACTCCTATGTACAAGAATATAACTACTATAATACTGCTCCTATATACAAGAATATAACTACTATAATACTGCCCCCTATGTACAAGAATATAACTACTATAATACTACTCCTATGTACAAGAATATAACTACTATAATACTACTCCTATGTACAAGAATATAACTACTATAATACTGCCCCCTATGTACAAGAATATAACTACTATAATACTACTCCTATGTACAAGAATATATCTACTATAATACTGCTCCTATGTACAAGAATATAACTACTATAATACTGCCCCCTATGTACAAGAATATAACTACTATAATACTACTCCTATGTACAAGAATATAACTACTATAATACTGCTCCTATATACAAGAATATAACTACTATAATACTGCCCCCTATGTACAAGAATATATCTACTATAATACTGCTCCTATGTACAAGAATATAACTACTATAATACTGCCCCCTATGTACAAGAATATAACTACTATAATACTACTCCTATGTACAAGAATATAACTACTATAATACTGCTCCTATATACAAGAATATAACTACTATAATACTGCCCCCTATGTACAAGAATATAACTACTATAATACTACTCCTATGTACAAGAATATAACTACTATAATACTACTCCTATGTACAAGAATATAACTACTATAATACTGCTCCTATGTACAAGAATATAACTACTATAATACTACCTCCTATGTACAAGAATATAACTACTATAAGGGTGAATTCACACTGAGTAAACGCTAGCTTATTCTGAACGTAAAACACGTTCAGAATAAGCGGCGTCTAAAGCAGCTCCATTCATTTCTATGGGAGCGGGGATACGAGCGCTCCCCATAGAAATGAATGGGCTGCTTCTTTCACTCCGTGCAGTCCCATTGAAGTGAATGGGGAGTGCCGGCGTATACGGCAAGCTCTGCTCATGCCGGAGCGTACACGCCGGCACTCCCCATTCACTTCAATGGGACTGCACGGAGTGAAAGAAGCAGCCCATTCATTTCTATGGGGAGCGCTCGTATCCCCGCTCCCATAGAAATGAATGGAGCTGCTTTAGACGCCGCTTATTCTGAACGTGTTTTACGTTCAGAATAAGCTAGCGTTTACTCAGTGTGAATGCACCCTAATACTGCTCCTATGTACAAGAATATAACTACTATAATACTGCCCCTATGTACAAGAATATAACAACTATAATACTACCTCCTATGTACAAGAATATAACTACTATAATACTACTCCTATGTACAAGAATATAACTACTATAATACTGCCTCCTATGTACAAGAATATAACTACTATAATACTGCCTCCTATGTACAAGAATATAACTACTATAATACTGCCCCTATGTACAAGAATATAACTACTATAATACTGCTCCTATGTACAAGAATATAACTACTATAATACTGCTCCTATGTACAAGAATATAACTACTATAATACTACTCCTATGTACAAGAATATAACTACTATAATACTGCTCCTATATACAAGAATATAACTACTATAATACTACTCCTATGTACAAGAATATAACTACTATAATACTGCCCCTATGTACAAGAATATAACTACTATAATACTACTCCTATGTACAAGAATATAACTACTATAATACTGCCTCCTATGTACAAGAATATAACTACTATAATACTGCCCCTATGTACAAGAATATAACTACTATAATACTGCTCCTATGTACAAGAATATATCTACTATAATACTGCCCCAATGTACAAGAATATAACTACTATAATACTACTCCTATGTACAAGAATATAACTACTATAATACTGCCCCTATGTACAAGAATATAACTACTATAATACTACTCCTATGTACAAGAATATAACTACTATAATACTGCCTCCTATGTACAAGAATATAACTACTATAATACTGCCCCTATGTACAAGAATATAACTACTATAATACTGCTCCTATGTACAAGAATATATCTACTATAATACTGCCCCAATGTACAAGAATATAACTACTATAATACTACTCCTATGTACAAGAATATAACTACTATAATACTGCTCCTATGTACAAGAATATAACTACTATAATACTGTCCCCTATGTACTATAATACTGAGCTTTCATGTCCTCCCCCAATATAACCAGTGCTGTAGTTGGAGCTCCCCAGTATTTTGGGTGACTTGGTATATTTTGGGCTCGGCTGCTTGTCTCTGTAGCTTCCATTTTGGCGGAGTCCTCCATAGATGACAATGCGGCAATAACCCGCTCCCTGGTTTCCAGCTGCTGTGATTAGAAAGGAAATCTACACTGACGAGAGACATTCACAGTCTTGTTTCCCACCGCCAATATGAGGAGCAGCCAAGATCCTGAAACCCGCAGTAATAACAGGAACTCATCAGGAGATGTTCAGAGAGGAAGCCGCGCTCGTCGCCATTCACACACATAAATGCATCATTTGCCTCTTACAAAAACAAGGAGATTTTTCCCTCTTCCCCCCTCGGCTCTGTGTTTGGTTCGGCGGCTCGCAGATCTCTTGTGAATCCTATTATTCTGTGCAGCACCTTGATCCTTCCTTCCCTGCTAGGAGAGCATCGGCTCAGGTCAATGTATAAAAGCATCAAAGGATGGAAATGTCTTCAGAATCGGCAGCGGATAATGATGCGGCGTTTGGTTTTCTAGTTTATACATATTTTTTATTTTGCGCTTTCACAATATGCGGCGAGTGGCCATTTTTTTAAAGGGGTCAAATAAGCAGCACCAGGGGAGCCACATAAAGCACCAATTTACTGCATACGGTGCTGAGATACATGGTACACGTATTACACCGCCAATACAGTGCTAGGATACATAATACACGTATCACACTGCCAATACAGTGCTGAGATACATAGTACACGTATTACACCGCCAATACAGTGCTGGGATACATAGTACACGTATTACACCGCCAATACAGTGCTGAGATACATAGTACACGTATTACACCGCCAATACAGTGCTGGGATACATAGTACACGTATTACACCGCCAATACAGTGCTGGGATACATAGTACACGTATTACACCGCCAATACAGTGCTGGGATACATAGTACATGTATTACACTGCTAATACAGTGCTGAGATACATAGTACACGTATTACACCGCAAATACAGTGCTGAGATACATAGTACACGTCTTACACCGCCAATACAGTGCTGGGATACATAGTACACATATTACACCGCCAATACAGTGCTGAGATACATAGTACACGTCTTACACCGCCAATACAGTGCTGGGATACATAGTACACATATTACACCGCCAATACAGTGCTGAGATACATAGTACACGTATTACACTGCCAATACAGTGCTGAGATACATAGTACACGTATTACACCGCCAATACAGTGCTGAGATACATAGTACACATATTACACCACCAATACAGTGCTGAGATATATAGCACACGTATTACACCGCCAATACAGTGCTAGGATACATAATACACGTATCACACTGCCAATACAGTGCTGAGATACATAGTACACGTATTACACCGCCAATACAGTGCTGGGATACATAATACATGTATTACACCGCCAATACAGTGCTGGGATACATAATACATGTATTACATCGCCAATACAGTGCTGAGATACATAGTACACGTATTACACCGCCAATACAGTGCTGGGATACATAGTACACGTATTACACCGCCAATACAGTGCTGGGATACATAGTACACGTATTACACCGCCAATACAGTGCTGAGATACATAGTACACGTATTACACCGCCAATACAGTGCTGAGATACATAGTACACGTATTACACCGCCAATACAGTGCTGAGATACATAGTACACGTATTACACCGCCAATACAGTGCTGGGATACATAGTACACGTATTACACCGCCAATACAGTGCTGGGATACATAGTACATGTATTACACCACCAATACAGTGCTGAGATACATAGTACACGTATTACACCACCAATACAGTGCTGAGACACATAGTACACGTATTACACCGCCAATACAGTGCTGGGATACATAGTACACGTATTACACCGCCAATACAGTGCTGGGATACATAGTACACGTATTACACCGCCAATACAGTGCTGGGATACATAGTACACGTATTACACCGCCAATACAGTGCTGAGATACATAGTACACGTATTACACCACCAATGCAGTGCTGAGATACATAGTACACGTATTACACCGCCAATACAGTGCTGGGATACATAGTACACGTATTACACCGCCAATACAGTGCTGGGATACATAGTACACGTATTACACCGCCAATACAGTGCTGGGATACATAGTACACGTATTACACCGCCAATACAGTGCTGAGATACATAGTACACGTATTACACCACCAATGCAGTGCTGAGATACATAGTACACGTATTACACCGCCAATACAGTGCTGGGATACATAGTACACGTATTACACCGCCAATACAGTGCTGGGATACATAGTACACGTATTACACCGCCAATACAGTGCTGAGATACATAGGATACGTACCACACCGCCAATACAGTGCTGAGATACATAGGAGATGTACCACACCGCCAATACAGTGCTGGGATACATAGTACACGTATTACACCGCCAATACAGTGCTGAGATACATAGTACACATATTACACCGCCAATACAGTGCTGGGATACATAGTACACGTATTACACCGCCAATACAGTGCTGGGATACATAGTACACGTATTACACCGCCAATACAGTGCTGGGATACATATTACACGTATTACACCGCCAATACAGTGCTGGGATACATAGTACACGTATTACACCGCCAATACAGTGCTGGGATACATAGTACACGTATTACACCTCCAATACAGTGCTGAGATACATAGTACACGTATTACACCGCCAATACAGTGCTGGGATACATAGTACACGTATTACACCGCCAATACAGTGCTGAGATACATAGTACACGTATTACACCTCCAATACAGTGCTAAGATATATTGGAGACGTACCACACCGCTAATACAGTGCTGGGATACATAGTACACGTATTACACCGCCAATACAGTGCTGAGATACATAGGAGACATACCGCACCGCTAATACAGTGCTGGGATACATAGTACACGTATTACACCGCCAATACAGTGCTGAGATACATAGGAGACATACCGCACCGCTAATACAGTGCTGGGATACATAGTACACGTATTACACCGCCAATACAGTGCTGAGATACATAGTACATGTATTACACTGCTAATACAGTGCTGAGATACATAGTACACGTATTACACCGCAAATACAGTGCTGAGATACATAGTACACGTCTTACACCGCCAATACAGTGCTGGGATACATAGTACACATATTACACCGCCAATCCAGTGATGTATCCTCTGACAGTCATCATGCCCATGATGATAAGGGGACCGGGAGTGGGCAACGAACCACCGATGAAGGTGAGCCTATCACCCTGACCTCCCCAAATCCTGGACAACCCCTTTAATAAATCTGCCAATTCTCTACATCTTGTATTTGTGCTATCACATGGAAAGGCTCTTTAAGGTGAAGTCACTTTGGGTTCTTTTACCCTAATTTAATCAAACAAGGATCAAGTTAATGGGATTATTTCACCGAAGAGCAGAATTTCGTTGGCACTGGTATGTCGCTGCGTTCGCGCGTGCTTATCTGGGGTGTAATTACGGACGCGGCAGCTGTCATAGTGATTTACTATCCATATCACCCCAGCGCCATTGTTATAATTGCTGTATTTGTTACCTCATCCTGGTGAGGGCTCCTGACAATAATCTCACCCCACTATTACCGCCTGTACATTAACCGAAATCAGCGTCCGAATTACAGCAGCGGTGCAGACACGTGGCGGGGAGTATACCGCAATGTACGCAGAAAAGGTGGCGATCAACATTTACACCATAGGGACATTTAATAATGCATGGAAGCCCAAAGTGCGAGTTACTGAACTGCAAGTAATGCACGGAGGTCTTAAAGGGAAATGGAAGATTTATTGTATGTGTCCTCATAGTCCTTCTACATAAAATAGGTCCCTGATATCAGATCTGGGGGGGGAGTCTGACACCCGCCACACCCATGATACACAGAAAATGGAGCAGGAAGCAGACAGCACTGTTCTCTGTGTAGTGGCAGAACTGGGGTACTGCAGCTTAGGTCCTATTCAAATGATAGGGAGCTGATCTGCAGTATCTGTGCTTGAAATAAGTGGACTGTACACTGGAGAGTGAATACTAAACCACTGGCCACCAGGGACTGAACACAAACCATTATGTAATAGGGAGCGAATACTAAACCACTGGCCACCAGGGACTGAACACAATCCACTATGTAATAGGGAGCGAATACTAAACCACTGGCCACCAGGGACTGAACACAAACCACCATGTAATAGGGAGCGAGTACTAAACCACTGGCCACTAGGGACTGAACACAATCCACTATGTAATAGGGAGCGAGTACTAAACCACTGGCCACCAGGGACTGGACACAAACCACTATGTAATAGGGAGCGAATACTAAACCACTGGCCACCAGGGACTGAACACAATCCACTATGTAATAGGGAGCGAGTACTAAACCACTGGCCACCAGGGACTGAACACAAACCACTATGTAATAGGGAGTGAATACTAAACCACTGGCCACCAGGGAATGAACATAAACCACTATGTAATAGGGAGTGAATCCTAAACCACTGGCCACCAGGGACTGAACACAAACCACTATGTAATAGGGAGTGAATCCTAAACCACTGGCCACCAGGGACTGAACACAAACCACTATGTAATAGGGAGTGAATACTAAACCACTGGCCACCAGGGACTGAACACAAACCATTATGTAATAGGGAGTGAATACTAAACCACTGGCCACCAGGGACTGAACACAAACTATTATGTAATAGGGAGCGAGTACTAAACCACTGGCCACCAGGGACTGAACACAAACCACTATGTAATAGGGAGTGAATCCTAAACCACTGGCCACCAGGGACTGAACACAAACCACTATGTAATAGGGAGTGAATCCTAAACCACTGGCCACCAGGGACTGAACACAAAACACTATGTAATAGGGAGTGAATACTAAACCACTGGCCACCAGGGACTGAACACAAACTATTATGTAATAGGGAGCGAGTACTAAACCACTGGCCACCAGGGACTGAACACAAACCATTATGTAATAGGGAGTGAATACTAAACCACTGGCCACCAGGGACTGAACACAAACCACTATGTAATAGGGAGCGAGTACTAAACCACTGGCCACTAGGGACTGAACACAAGCCACTATGTAATAGGGAGCGAATACTAAACCACTGGCCACCAGGGACTGAACACAAAACACTATGTAATAGGGAGCGATTACTAAACCACTGGCCACTAGGGACTGAACACAATCCACTATGTAATAGGGAGCGAATACTAAACCACTGGCCACCAGGGACTGAACACAAACCATTATGTAATAGGGAGTGAATACTAAACCACTGGCCACCAGGGACTGAACACAAACCACTATGTAATAGGGAGTGAATACTAAACCACTGGCCACCAGGGACTGAACACAAACCACTATGTAATAGGGAGTGAATACTAAACCACTGGCCACCAGGGACTGGACACAAGCCACTATGTAATAGGGAGCGAATACTAAACCACTGGCCACCAAGGACTGAACACAAAACACTATGTAATAGGGAGCGAATACTAAACCACTGGCCACCAGGGACGTATGGCAGTAAATCACTGATAAACACGATGTTATATAACAATTTCCACTTTAATGACGTGTTAATTTGCTGTATTTCCCCCACATTACAGAGCGCGCAGCTTTCCATCAGTCACAGCAGTTTTATAAATGTTCCTCATTGTCATTACATTAAGTTGAGCCTAATGATGAGCGGAGAGACAGATGTGGGTATAATTCTGCAGATTTGGAAGCTTGCCCCGTCTCATCCATCACACTTACCAGTAATTGATTCTAGATGAGCAGCCTGATATTTACAGGGTCCCATACTGTACGGGTACAATGAGCCAAAAACAGGAACATCAATGTAGGCCAGATACGTCTGAGACAGAAGATCCGGAGAGAGGACTATTCCCTGTGGCCAATGTTTCCTCTGCCCTACAGTTTGGAGAAAGACTTAAGCGCCAGGAGAATACCATATGCTCTGCTCGGGCCAGCGCTCCCATCCCCCAGACATAGATTTCACTTTACATCTTGTCACTCTCCTCGCTGATCTCCTGCATGGTCAGCTGAGATTTCTGTCCTTTCTGGGAGCCCGTTATGTGTCTATACATGACTATAGTGCCAAGGTCCTGCGCTTACGTCTGCTTACCCGGATCCCCTCTCTAGTTGTATTCATGTACATGCAGAAAATGTAAAGACAAGACATGGCCGAACCTCCCAAGATTCATTATGTTTTGGGTTTGCAAGGCTTAAGTCCCTCATTTGTTTCAGGTCGAACAAGTTCGGATAACTATATAATAGCTGGAGGCTCAGGGGAGGTGTGAAAAATAAAAACACGTACACTCACCTTCCCTCGCCTCTTATGGGCCTCCTTGTGGCGTCCGGTGCTGGTGATATCCTATGCCCGGGGTCACATGGGCCTCAGCGGTGACAGGGGCATCATGATGCTCGCTATGCCCATGTGACCACTGGTGACCCAATCACAGGCCTCGGCGGTGACCCTAGGCTCATGGCATCACCAGGAGAGCACTGGAGACCGTGAGGAGGCCCAAAAGAAGGCAGAAGGTGAGTATGCATGTTTTTTTATTTTTTTCACTTCCCCTGGACCTCCACCTATTATACTTACCCTTCCCCGTTCCCCTGTTTTCTTCTGTCTCTGGTCCTGAAGTTTTCAGGGAGCAACAGGTGCAATGTAAGTGACATCACGACAAGGCGCCTCCAAGGGACCGAATGGTAAGGGGAGGACTCTTGTCTCATCATTGTACTAAACTCCAGGGGATGCTGATGAGTTAGAGTTGGGGCAGCCCTAACCCACTGCCCAGGACAGCGTGACCACAAATACAAGTCCAAAAGGGCCCCTGATACCACAGGGCCCAGTGTAAGTGCACCATTGGCCCTATGGTTAAAGCGACCCTGGCTGCACATAACAAAACATCATCTGCAAATCCCATGAGATGATTCCGTGAAACTGTGAAAATGTTGTGGACGGCGATGATATAAAGAGAGACAACGGACACCTAATTGACTCTATCGGTAACGACCTCCAGAGCTGCGTGCGACTAAGCCGTAAAGTAAGGCCTGTGAGAGGGCGAAATTACTGCAAGATGCTTGTTCTGGTCCTAAGAGAAAGATGTCTAACCATGTACACCCACACAATGGACCTGAAGGAAGGTAATTTACCCCTTATAGGACACATAAAGGTCCCCGGGGCCGCTCATGACTCTGGACAAGGTGCATCTCTTATAAGTCAACCTTGACCTAAAGTGCAATAAATGGAAGTCCTTAGAGAGGAAATAACCTACAGGTAACCTCACATCCCTGCTCTTCTTTGGGGGACAAGGATCACGTATGAGATGACAGTGGCGCCACACGTGGATTCTACGGTGTTCTTCTGACCTCTAGTGGTGGAGAGGTAAATTGTTCTATACTAGGAAGATCATTTACTGTACCTGCTGAACCTATTTGGTATGACCATTGAGAGGTGCGGTGGAACATTTATTATTCTGTACAATGTACTGGGAAGCTGGAAAAAAATTCAGAATGGGGTGAAATTAAAGAAAAACTACATTTGTGCGACTTTCTTACGGGCTTCGTTTTTACAGCATTCACTCTGCAGCCGAAATGACATGTCATCTGTATTCTATGTTTCAGTACCATTCCGGGGATATCAAATGTATGCAGTTTTATTTATATTTTAACCCCTTAACAAAAATGCTAAACTTTGCAAACAAAATTTGCAATATTTTGACACCCATAAGCTCTTAATAATGCTCTTAATAATTTTTTTCCCCTAGAATGGGAGGAAATCCATGCAAACACGGAGAGAACATACAAACTCCTTGCAGATCTTGTTCCTGGTGGGATTCGAACCCGGGCTCCAGCGCTGCAAGGCTAACCACTGAGCCACTGTATTGCCCCCAATGAAAAATAAGTTTTCACCCCAGGGGTCTGATCACTAATGCAATGCATTGCAAAATATTGTCAATTCTTTTTCTGGTTGCATAGAGCAGTCTATAGTAGAAGTAATGGCGGTCCCCATGTACCACCGGAAAAATGGTGTCTCGGTCAGCTTTGACCAAGGTGTCGGGGACCTAAATGCCAGCAAATACAGCTCCAGAGCGGCTCCCATATTTAAATACCCGACATTTGCCATACTGTTAATGCAGATGTTCGGAAGAGGCTAAGCTGGGGTAATACATCCTGGCCTCTCTGTGCATGCTCCTGTTTTCCGGCACATGCAAAGTAAAATGAAGATGTGCATGTTGTAGGAGCAGTCACAAATTTAGGTGACAGGTTCCCTTTAAAATAATAGGTGTATAGACCAGGGCTGTGGAGTTCATAGGCCAAACCACTGACTCCAACTCCTGCATAAATGACTGACACTCACGGCACACACACAAATCCAGATTAGCCAAGGCAGGGTTCTAGCCCAACACCAACTGAGATTCTGCAAGTCCATCGTAGTACCCCAGTGCCTGTGGAGATGAGTTGCACAGATTCCCTCTGTACTTTACAGCCCAGAAGAGGGCGCTATCATTCTGCACCCATTCTGACATATTAGTAGAAAGGTCCCAGTGTGGACCGATACGTGGTGTACTGCTTTTTCCAATAAAAGGACATTTTCCATCCATACAAGCTGCTGACAGACCGGATTGTTTTTTAGATAGATAGATAGATAGATAGATAGATAGATGATAGATATTTCATTGATATTGGCGTTGATATGATTGATACATAGATAGATAGAATATAAATTAGACTCTAATGGCAATTCATCCCATCTATACACATTGCTGTGGTCAGACATGATGGATGACACTAGTGAATCGCTCTTCACTGCGCCTTGCATGGATGATTTTCTTCTAATAATCCCATCAGATAAAGCGTTTCTTGTTAAGCAGGCAATGCAGGACACAAATTCTAGAAGCGATACTTGCTTTCACCTTAGCCGTCCTCCTGTAAATCCTCTGCACAGGACAATGCCATCACGTCTGTAAAGTAATAATGCCGCCATTACATGCTGTAATCGGAGCTGTCATCAGCACAAGTGAATTCTATTTCCAGCGCCTTCCAGCAGCCAGACTTTCATTACATCGCGAACATCATAAGAGCGAGACAAGAGCGAGAACGTTCTGATTAAATGGCGTTTAATGTTACTATTACCCAGTGTAAAGAGCAGGCCGGACCCCGAGCATCAGCAATAAACACATCTCTGGGGCGGCGGGGCTGCGCACATCTATGAATAATGGATCACAATACTTTTGTTCTTGGTTTACTGTATGAGAATCGTAATAATGGACTGACCTCTTCTCGACGCCATTTATATTGTCTGTGTTATAAGGCCGAACATAAAGAATCAAGTAGAAAGGATATGGGCACAGAATATTAAAATGTACAAATGCAGATCAGACGCTCCCTATACTGGGTATCATTCCCTACCATAGAGCTACAGGGGTTCACAAGTAGTCCGCGCACCCAGATCCTGGTGCCTGAGGGGGCCCCTATACTATATAAGTAGATACTAGTCTTATATATAGATGGCAGATCTGGTATGGCACGTAGGGTTGGTATAGATTTTGGATTGGCGTTCAGGGGCTTCAAGTTGGTGCCTATGGGGCTAAGAGTGAAATGCGGCAGACTTATTAAAGGACCCAGGGCTACAAGGCGATAGAGCTAACCACTGAGGTGGGGATCCTTGTGATTATCTTATATGCCCAACAAGATTGCACAGCATGTGATTGTTGCGCCTCCATCCACCTCTATGATTTATCAGCTATGGAACACTCCTTTAAGTTACCCACAGTGGCGTAACTACAGCCGTAGCAGCAGAGGCGGCTGTCACAGGGCCCGGGACATTAGGGGGCCGGCGACAGCCACTACCAGTGCAGGGTCTTTTTTTTTTTATAGGCCGTTACCAGCTGGAGTTACTCCAGTCGGTAACAGGCCCTATTTACTTACCAATCCTGGCAGGGCCGGGATCGGTAAGTGACACCGCGGGCCCCACAAACACTAGTATACTCGGGGGTCTTTTCAGACCCCCGAGTATAATGATCGGAGGCCCGGGATAGGTAAGAAACATAAAAAACACTGTTACTTACCTCTCCACGATCCGGGCAGGCTTCAGGCCTAGTCCCACGGCCTGCGTCCCAGGTCATGTGACATCTGACGTAATTGAAGATGGACTACAGTGGAGGCCGACAGCGGAGGACTGCAGCAGAGCCAGGAGATAGGTAACAGTGTTTTTTTTATGTTTTTCTCCCCCTGGGTCTCCGATTATTATACTCTGGGGTCTGAAAAGACCCCAGAGTATAATAATTGTTTATGGGTGTCCACAGTGGGACATAATATTGTGTGCAGGGGCCACTATGGGGGGATAACACTGTGTGTAGGGGCCACTGAGGGACATAATACTGTGTGCAGGGGCCACTATGGGACATAATACTGTGTGCAGGGGTCACTATGGGACATAATACTGTGTGCAGGGGTCACTATGGGACATAATACTGTGTGCAGGGGCCACTATTGGGGATAATACTGTGTGCAGGGGCCACTATGGGACATAATACTGTGTGCAGGGGCCACTATGGGGGATAATACTGTGTGCAGGGGCCACTATGGGGGATAATACTGTGTGCAGGGGCCACTATGGGGGGATAATACTGTGTGCAGGGGCCACTATGGGGGATAATATTGTGTACAGGGGCCACTATGGGACATAATACTGTGTGCAGGGGCCACTATGGGGGGATAATACTGTGTGCAGGGGCCACTATGGGGGGATAATACTGTGTGCAGGGGCCACTATGGGGGGATAATACTGTGTGCAGGGGCCACTAAGGGAACATAATACTGTGTGTAGGGGCCACTATGGAACATAATACTGTGTGCAGGGGCCACTATGGAACATAATACTGTGTGCAGGGGCCACTAAGGGAACATAATACTGGGTGCAGCGGCCACTATGGGGGATAATACTGTGTGCAGGGGCCACTAAAGGGTATAACACTGTGTGCAGGGGCCACTATGGGGCATAATAGAGCGCGCAGGAATGCGTAGGAGGGGGTCGGTCGAGGTCTTTGGTGTCAGTCGGGGGGGCCCCATGTCAAAAGTTCACCACGGGGCCCCGCCATTTCTAGTTACACCACTAGTTACCCATACCTATTTAATAGAAGTTAACCATGTGATCACCATATCTAAATACAGACAGCTTTGGCTCCTTCTTACCTATCACTAGTCTTACAAGGTACCGCTATGGGCACACAATCCACCTCTAATAAACATTCAGTTTTATGTAAGAACCTATACCGCCATAACATTAAAACCTGGATAATAATGTGGATTATCTGGTGACAATGATGCCTGTCAGGGGTAGGTTATATTAGGCACCAGGTGAACAGTCAGTTTGTGAAGTTTATGGCAAGTGTAAGGATCTGAGAGTGTGAAAGTGCAAATACTCATTCCCATTGTGTGAAATGACTTTCTTTGTAATGTATCTGTCTGTATTTGAACCCTACAATTTGTACAGCGCTGCGGAATATGTTGGCGCTATAGAAATAAAATTTATTATTATAATATTAAATACAGATAGCAAGACGACTAGGAGAGAACCTCTCCAAAATGGCAGATCCTCAGGGGTTTTCCTGTACCAAAATTGGTTCAAAGAAAGAAAACCAGTGAACGGGTGACAGGGTCCTGAACACCCAAGGTTCACTGTTGTGCATAGGATAGGTGGCCCCTCTGGAATCTCTCCTTGTGGGTAGTTAGCAGTGCGATATTAGCAATAACACCCTCCCCCCACCCAACAATCTATTCTGGTGAATCACTGAGAAAGCTACACGTGTTGCTGCACCTCCTGTATACACAGAACCTGTTATTATAACCCGGGGTAGATTACAGGTTGTCATATACATGTCTCTGCGGAGAATCAGCCTGACATTTACCAATGATTGTCAGTCCAGGGGGATAAAAACACAAATAGCCGAGCTCTGCCCCCCAGAAGGTCTGTATGGACCGGGATCAGAATACCAAATATTCCTGTTACAACACTGTCCACGACCAATGATTCTCTTCAGAACCATCTCTGATGCTCTGCCAAAATGGAGGTTTCACTATGAGCCCCACTGTTCTTGGTCCCTGAATCTCAGCACGATAAGCTGTAAGGGTATGTTCACATGGAGGAATCGATTACAGATTTGAGAGCGGATTCTGTTCCCATTCCATTCATCTGGGCCTAGTCAGCAGAGGAAAGTCGCAACAGAAAGCCGATATCCTGGTCACATCTGAGAGGTCAAGTCCATCACCCAAGCTCACACCACCCGTGCCCCTCACCATTCCTGCAGCTGCCTGACTGTTTCTCTTCCCAGTCTCTTTGCCCAGTATTGTTGAGGGAAGACTGACGGGCAGAGAAAGATGGGAAGAGAAACAGGCGAGCAGGAGCAAGAACGGCGAGGGACCGGCCTTCACCTTGAAGACGTCATCAGTAACACTTGCAAGGTGACAGTCACAAATGGCTGCCGTTTGCAAATTCTTGGTCACATTTGTGATCCTTTTGGTTGCTATATGGAGCCTTTTAATGGGTCTATTCACATGCCAATGTCTATGCCCATTTTCACAGACAAAGATGGTGCACGTCAGTTTTTGTGACAGCCGTGAAGAGAAGTGACATGCACTATCTTTGTCCTGTACTATAATCGGTGCAGGACACTATTTCACTGGAAGGCAGAGACTCTGAGCGGCATAGATGACTGTAATGGAAGGAATCCCCCTCCTGGCATATATTCAGGACGGTAAATCTGACCCACACATGGACACAGTTACACAGCTAAAATTTGGTTGTGTGGATGGAGGGTGAGCCTACATTCACCCGATCGTGACAACGGACCAGCAAAATAATTGCAGCCTATAATAATAGGGATATTATAGTGTTAGCCTATAGACAGTGAAATGTTACATGAAACTGTCATGTGAATAGAAGCTAACCCTATAATATCCCTATGAATATAAGCTAATGACTGCATTAATGTCAGTGTCTGTTATCTGCTGGGGTCTCGACTGCTCAGTGTATATACTTGGGTCTCGGCTGCCTAGTGTATATACTTGGGTCTCGGCTGCTTAGTGTATACTTGTGTCTTGGCTGCTCAGCTTTAGCCCAACATTCCTTATGCGCTGGAGTCCTGGGTTCAAATCCTGCCAAGGGCAACATCTGCAAGGAGTTTGTATGTCCTCCCTGTGTTTGCGTGGGTTTCCTCCGGGTACTCCGGTTTCCTCCCACATACCAAAGACATACTGATAGGGACTGTAGATTGTGAGCCCTATATGGGACAGTGACTGACAATGTCTATAAAGCGCTGCGGAATATGATGGTGCTATATAAGTAAGCATAATAAATAAATAAATAATAATTATGACTTTGTCTTTAGACTACATCCTATTAAGCTTTTGCAATCACAATGAAACTTATAGGAGCTCTATCAGCAAAATGATGCTGTATAAGCCCCACATATGCGTGAATAGGAATAAGGCTATTCAGGCACCGGTAAAGTTATATTAAACTACCCCCCCCCCGCCCCCCCCGGTTTTAAAATAAAACCCTAAAACAGAATATGTTCAATTTACCGAACGTGCACGGGGGGCGGGCATTCGGGGTCCGACGTCATCTTCAGCCACGCCTCCTCTTCCAGCGATGTCCTCGGGTCCCATCTAACTAACGAATTGACATTGATAAAAAAAAATGGCGCGGATGCATGTGCAGTAGCATGCTGCTTCTACTACCGCTACTGCACATGCGCCCGCGCCATTTTTTTTTTTATCAATGTCAGTTTGCATAATTTTGCTGCTAGAGCCCCTTTATGGTTGTCATTACTTTTAAATAAATGTCTTTCATAAGTTAATGACTTGTCCATTGAAATGTGTTTATGCAAAATACACCTGATAAAGGATCCTTAGACTTTTTTTTTGTTTTAATGTAGATTATGAGCCCCATATAGGGATCACAATGTACATTTTTTTTCATTTAAGTATGTCTTTGAAGAATGGGAGGAAATCCACGCAAACACGGGGAGAACATACAACATCCGAGAAGATGTTGTTCCTGGCAGGATTTGAACCCAGGACTCCAGTACTGCAAGGCTGCAGTGCTAACCACTGAGCCTCCGTGTTGCCCTTAAAGGATCCTTAGACTTTTGCATTCTGAATCAGGTCCAGACAGTTTTGCATCATAACAGCTTCGGTTAAATTTCAACTAAACCTTCAGAAATGTTAATAAATTTTGTAATTTACAAGAGACATTTTGTCTCCTTCCCATGAACTCCTACGTTCCTTTATTCCCTCCCTGCTTCTGACTGTGTACAGCCTGTGGGCTTGTGTGAGATGCAGGGACAATAAGGTGTAAGAGAAGGTCACACAGTTATGTCGCAGGCGCTATAAAACCTAGAAATGTATTTGTGGAGTTATAGCACAGAGATTATGTCACTAAGGCCCCTTGACCCATGGTGTGGGTCAGTGTGCTCTCCGTGTATTTCATGGATTACATACCGACCCATTCTTTTTTATGGGCCTGTACACACGACCATAGATAGTAGACCCAAAGCCTTACTTACTGATCCCGGCTCCTGCAGAATGGGAAGTGCCGGTGGCTGAGAGCAGGAGTGGGGATAGATAAGTAAACAGCGCCTGTTATGTGCTAGAGTTACTCCAGCAGGTAACAACTTGTTAAAAAAAAAGCTACCCCTGCTACCCCAGTAGTCAAATCAAATCAAAAAAGCTTTATTGGCACGTCCGAATAGATATTTGGCATTGCCAAAGCTAGTAAAGTGTGTGTGTGTGGGGGGGGAGTTGGACTCGGGTGGGTGAGTGGTGGGGGTGGGGTGGGTGGTTTGGGGTATAACAGGTAGTTACGCCCCGGTCTGCTGACTGGTTTCAGGCAAGGAAACCTGGGTAATGTGTGAAGTCCTCAGTGTGTATGGGGCCTATGTGATATAGGCAGGATTCTGGTGACTTAGCATTGCCCTCAGCATCTTCTTCCGACTTAAGACTTTCTTGAGATGGCTGCCCCGAGTCTTGCCAGTGGGTTTCCTGGCTGCTTTGGTTCCCATGAGTGTTCCATTCACATTAAACGTCCTCTTTTCTCACGGATTATGGATGCCACATGGTCAGGAGACCTAATTGGTCTTTCAGCTAGGGTCTTTGGAGGTGCTGATGTAAATCATCCATTATCAGTGTTGTATTGGCCCACCAGAATACCAGGCTGTGATATAATAATGGTACGGCAAGGGGCACCCAAATGTGGAGGGCGAGCCCAAGGAACCTCAGCACAACACTGTCCAGAACTGCACCTCTAGGGGGCCCCCTGCCTGCGCCCACACCAGACACCACGTGCTAACACTGCAAACAATGCTGTAACTGCCAACACACAAAATGGCCGCCGAAAGTCTTACGTAACCCCACGTGATGCGTCCTTTCGCCGCCCACTCGGCTCTGACGCAGGAACGTCGCCCTCGCTGAGCTGCCTGGAAACCCCGTGAGGTGTGAGAGACACGGTCATTCCGCCATTAGCTGCCGTGAGGAGGAGAAGAGCGAGCAGAGGAAGAAGACGACGACTACGACGACAACGAGGAGGCGTTTACCGGTGACCGCAGGACTCGGGATTATCTCCGTGGGTTTCTCTCGTGTTTCAGGCGGCGGCTGCGCGGACTGAGCCGCCCGGAGCGGAACTGCAGGAGCCGCATTAGGCCGCAGCCCCTTCTATTGTGTCCGGGGCCTAGGAGACCTCCGCTTCTTCGCTGGGAAGGGACTTGCACGGACTTGGCCTGTGAGGACTGAGGCTCCGTTTTACGGACTGTGCCGGGATTCCTTACGGACTTGCTCTGCCTGGGGGGTCTCAGTGGACTGGACTGCCCGCCCAGGGCGCCCCCTCTTTGTTGGGGACTGTGTGGAGGACTGTAGGGGGCCTCGGGCCGGGCGGTGGGGGGTGAGCACAGCCCATGGCTCGTCTCCTGCTCCCTGGTGCAGTGTCCCCGGCCTCCCCCATGTGCTGAGGCCGCTGTGTGTGTGCTGTGGTGTGGTGTGTGTGCCGCCTGCTGCTGCTGCTGCTGCTGTGTGTGTTCTCTGCATTGCATTACCCTATCTATTATAATAACATGTCCTGTGTGCACTATAAGTTCTCCTCCAAACTCAACTATGACACCGTCACCTTCGATGGGCTGCACATCTCCCTGGCCGACCTGAAGAAGCAGATCATGGGCCGGGAGAGGCTGAAGGCGGCCGACTGTGACCTGCAGATCACCAATGCCCAGACTCAGGAAGGTAACGCATCAATACTGGGGCGCCGTGGCCCTTATACTGTGTCATTTACTGTGTCATTGTGTATGTCATCAAGGTAAAGCACTGGCGGGGGCAATACCTGGGACCCCTGCACATGGGGCAATCTGGGCCCGGCAACCTGCTCTATGTATTCGGTCCTTGTATCCTGGTGGTCTTCGGTGCTGTGTCTGGATTTTATACAGTGCGGGACACAGTCGTGATTCTAGCACCAAAGATCACTATTATATAAGGGGTCCGGTCTCTAGACTGGGTACAGACTGGAGTTTCTGGTCCAGATGGCCCCTTGTGCATGTGGCCTGGGGCCAATGACTGTTTTCCCCCTTATGGCTCCATTCATTGGGGTAGGGGGCGGATGTTGGTGTTCTGCTAGACACCATACTTGATGCGTAGCTTTAGGGTGAGGCCACGCATTGCATTAAAGATGTTTTTGTGTTAGTAGATTTTGCAGCAGTTTATTGAGCCAAGTTATAGGAGATGTAACAGAAGTTCTTATATTTCTTCCAAGTCTTGGCTTTGGCTCAAAATAAAAACAAGGAAATCTGTAACAAATAAACAGCTTTTCTGCAATATGCGGCCTCCCCCCACTAATAACACTCACCTCCTATCATGTGAGTAGATGTGTGCGGGACCACGAGAACACGTATCCCAGACTGCCCCATGTGAATGGTCACCACTCCACTCGCTTCTGGAATGGCGACCGTGGCTAAGCATAGCACGCCTCAAGGATTGGAGCGCCCCAAATCATTGTGGATCCCTACAATTAGACACATACATTATATACTATGCACTGGGGAAATGTCTTTAGGCGGAAGCATCATGGTGGCGGATGGAGATGTACTGTTTCCCACCATACACGTGTTCTTGGTTCACTGATGTCATGCTAGTTTATATAGGGGGTAAAGACCCTTTAAATTCTTAATACCAATTGTTTGAAATGTGTATTAGTTGATACTTTGGATGTTTTTTTTAACAATCTGATCACTTTCTGCAGAAATATTTTTGTGTCTATGCGGTATTGTTTGTGTCTTGTTTTAGTGGTTTATTACTATTAGATATTGGTGTTTAAAAAAAAAAAAACATATAAAAATATGATGGCGCTATATAAGTAAGCATAATAAATAAATAATGGATAACATTTGGGCTGAGACCTCACATGATGGAGACGCAGCTTTTGTTTGTTTGTTTGAGCCAGAAGGGAAAAGTATAAGAACTTCTTAGATATTTCGTATTCATTTTGTAGCCATAATTGGCCTTGGCTAAAACAAAAAGCTGCGTTTCGGCAAAGTGCGGCCTCGGCCCTAAAGAGAGTCTATCAGCAGAACCTATAAATTCAGCATTGCAGATGTGTTGGGATCACCGGAGTCCTACAGGATTTTCCTCTTGGTGAATTGTTACCTCCATGTAGAGATCTTGCTGTTTTTAAGATACAAATGTTGTGTTTGCTGCCTTTGTCCACAGGTGAGCCACAACACCCTTTGTGCTCCAGAGTTTATTTGCATATTGTTAAAAACAGCTATTTTGGCAACAGTAACTCACAAAGGGGGAATGACTGTTTTGATTCAGGCGACCAGTCTGGGGGTCATTGTTCTGGTGACATGCACCTTGTGTGAGCTTTCTCATGAGTATCCCTCCTGCTGTGCGCACTACTCTGCTTGTTTGTCTGTGCGGTTTATGCAGGTGAAACTTTGGTTGTATCTGCATAACTGAGAGGAGACAAACAAACAATTGCCTAATAGCAGGACGTACACGTAACCCTGCACAGTATGCGGTTACACATCTGTCTGCTCACGTCAGCACATGCTTTTTTCCCCCTAACCGCACGTGTTTTTCATCAGTGTTAGTCATTTTTATTAGTGAATAAATACCGCACATCCGTATGTGTATATACAGCACGTGTAACGCTGCCGCGACTTCCTCACGACTCTGGTCATTGTGGACACTTCATTTTGACAAGATTCAGCAAATTTGTTAGAAGGAAAAAATGCAGCCGTTGTCCATAGCAATTGGTCAGATTCCAGGGCCTCCTTCTAGAAACCTCTGAAAGGGGGGGAAAGGTTAAAACCTACCGGATTTTTCTATGACTGTGTTCACATTACGTTTAAGGCCTCTATAATGTGGAGAAAAAAAAATTAGGAAAAGCATCCTGTGTAAGCTAGAGGGAGGATTTTTTTTTTTTGTGACAGATTCTTTAAAATGTTTCGTCAGGCTAATGTAACCCCATGGACAAGTTTAGTGTGTTTGTACTTGGGGAGTGGTGTGAACACGGCCTTACTATTGCAATTGTTTGATAAATCTGCACTGATGGTTCTGGTGTCTTCTATGATATGAGATTGCTGAGGCTGAATGTTATATATATTTGGTGCACTGACCATTATATATAACATTCAGTATATCTTGTACTGCTCTATATACCTGTTGTTTCTCTGCTTGTGGTCCACCACTACCTGTCTGCTCAGTTATGTCCGCCTGTCTCCTCTTGCAGCCTGCAGATAGGACTGTATATACAATGTGACGGCGGACATGGTCTATAGCCATTTGTGCTCATTATAGGCCACATGGCTCTGTGGCACAGGTTGGCTTGTGGTTTGCTCTGGAGATAGATGGCTCTCCACCTCTGTACAAGTTATTTTTCTGCTGCTTGATATCCTTGTGGCAATGGCTTGTCTTGATGGGACAAAAGCTACACTTGGTCTTGTCCTGTGAAGGGTCCTGCATTGTGTTATGCTAAGAATGGTTGCTCATTGGGGGGGCACTGCTAGCCTACTGAAGTGTAGAAGTTGGCGGCTGCCCCACGTATCGTTCCCCTTGTGTCTCCGTGTATGGTTTGCATATGCCTGGATTTTTTAATGACCATGTATTACACCCTGTTGCTCTACAGCAGGGGTAGGGAACGTACGGCTCTCCAGCTGTTGCAAAACTACAATTCCCAGCATGCATACTGGCTCTGCTGTTCTGGGAACTCCCATGGAAGTGAATGGAGCATGCTGGGAGTTGTAGTTTCACAGCAGCTGGAGAGCCAAAGGTTCCCTACCCCTGGTCTACAGTGTGTGTAAAGTATATTGGGAATGAGGCTACCTCCAATACAGAGGCCTGAACCCTCCTCTCCCCACTGGCCCAGTTCTGTCCCTGCTGGTCCCCACTGCTTTCTACCTCCCGGTCCCATCTTGGCACACAGAAAATCTTCAGAAATGCCCGGATTGTCATGTCCAGATGGGACAAGGAAGAAGAAAGCAGCGAGACCCCGACTGTGTCAGAATGTCATGGCAGCATCCAGTTCAGCTGCTTCTTTGTGACCGTCATCTTTAGGTTGTGCAACAAAAGTTGCAGTCAAAGTAGCCGTGTAGTGCTCGGTATCACTTACAGCAGAATTGTCACAATTCATTATTTGTTGTAGAAGTCCCTTCTGTAACATTGTATCGCCTGTGTAATATCGCTATTGTCAGTCTACATTACTTGCTGACATAGCAGTCACTGATACAAAGGGCTTGTTCAGTCAGTCACAATGTGACCGTACTATATGGACCGTTATATGGCTACAAATCCAGTCCTGGCCTAGTGACCTGAACAATGCACGCGGTGTATACAGTGCACTATGGCGGTGTATACAGTGCACTATGGCAGTGTAAATAAGTCCTGAGTAGCCGCCGGGTAACACCTTCCAGGCCGAGGTTCTGATGAGGTTCAGCTCTCTGTGTTCAGTGGTCATTGGTGTGTGTCACTGGATTATACCCCCAGTGTGATTTGTGAAGGTGCTGAGCGTATTCCTGCCATCTCTAGAATGACGTGTGAGGCCCCAGATATAGATTTGCCTGGTCCTAGAATCCATGTTCTTCCCGTCACCCTATAGATTGGGGATCATTCATGCGAATCTGGATTTGCGTACTAGAAAGGCCATACAAGGCCTGTGTTTTTGGCCTATAGCCCTCTCCCCACTGACCATTCCCTATTCTAGTGTAGACGTCTTGTAGAGACTATTGTTGTCAATGACTATTGATCGGCTTTTGTCTTTGTTGTGTTCCCAGCCCTGGCTGGTTTGGGCCAACTCTTCACAATGGGAGTGATGGAGCCCTGTGGTGTCCCCTTCCCTCCGCTGGCTTATAGACTAGTCTTGTGGCATTTCTGTAGGGCTCAGTGTATAGTAATATTGGCACGGGGAAGGGAGAGCTGTACTGCTAGACAGGTGCAACAATCCCACTATCTGAAGGGTGTGACTACTACCTCCCTGCTGGGTACATTGTGTGCTAAGTGCTAAATCCAGCTGATAAAGGCTACAAAAGGTGTCCAGACCCGATTATTCCCAGGAATCCTATTAAGGACAGATCTGCTGGGATCAGACAGTTGTCTATGCCCCTCGTCTTGCTGCCTCAGTTCTTATGTCCACTTCATTCTTTATGCCTTGTATAGGTGACACATCCCACTACACATATGGATATAATACTGAGGGTATACTATATGTTAGAAGTCATTCTCTAGTTGTGATGGCAGTAGCCTAATCCATCCGCTCACATTATAGGGCCAGTGACTAGCCTGTTGTATATATGTTTATGGGGAGCGGCCATCTGCACTTATAGAACTACAGAACAGCGTTGACTTCTATGGGGGAGTTTTCTTTGCCCTGTGACCTGGGGAGGGAGTAGAACTTGCCTCTCCTATTGTAATATCCTGTAATAGCAGTGTTGTTTCATTGTGTTCTGCCTCAGAACAGGAAGTGTTGGCGATAATAATATGGAAAATAAAAATCACCCCAAATTCTAGAGTCCTAGGCAATGGTGCAAAACCTGGCACCCCATTAACCAGCCGCTACTAAATAGATTTGCACAGTCTATGATGCCACAAGTGCTCCCTTCTATACACCGTGTAGTGACCATAGTGCTCGGCTCCTATATACTTGGTCCATTTTCTTCCATGTTCCCTCTACGCCGCTGCTTTCTCAATCACATAACAGAAGGATAAGACCTCTGTCTTATATAGGGGGGTTACTGTGGTGGTTCTTACAGTAGCGGTCTGCACCCCTCTAGAGGTAAATCGAAAGCTGCGATAGATTGTTGTACGTTCCTAGATCTCGGGGTCTACATTTCCCTGTACTGTCATCTCTCGATATACATAAGTCTGCTGAATCTGTTACTGACTCCTCTTATCCACCCACTATAGAGTACACAGACGAGGCGGCTCTTATACCCAAGAATTCATCTGTCATTGTTCGGAGAATCCCTATTGGAGGAGTGAAAACCGCCACGAAGACATATGTCATGTAAGTCCTGTAATATGTGATGGCTTTGTTGCACAGAGATGTTCACTAGTGACCCTTTGCAGGCTGCAATAACCTCCTAGTAAATCGTGTATTAGTGAATTGTCTTTGTGGCTTTATGTTCTGTCCTAGAAGATCCTGGTAAGATGGTCTCCATTGCTTTTAGTGGCAAGAATGGCTCGGTGGGCTGTTATTACTGTCAGAAATGTTCCTATAGTTATATCACTGAACTGCTGTATTATGATGTCAGTTTCTGTCCCACTGAAATTAAAGAATTTGCAAAAAAAAAAAACCCTATGTTATTGCAAGTAAAGAATGCATGAGTAAGTGAGTGGAAACGTGACGGCTTTGTTCACTCTTGTGGAACCGAAACATAAGTTTCCATTGTCACAGATGGGCAGGGCAATAAAGTCATATTCTGCTTTGGATCGGTGACTGATATAAAGAACAATAAGGACTAGGTCCATTTGCTCTTCCTTCTAGGGGTATTCTAATTTTAAAGTAAAGGGCATTGTGTTCAGATGAGGCCTAACTCCAACAGAAGGGCGGCTGCTCTGAACTCGGCCCCTTTACCCTTTTCCTGTACAGCGGCTCTGCTGGAGGAAAATGTTGAAGGAGCTACAGTAATGAATCTTTGCTGCTGCCCCTTCTCAAAATAAATTGAGGGTTCACGGAGGTTCTTAAAGGGATCCTATCATTGCATACCCTTTATTTTTCTCACTAACACATCGGAATAGCCTTAAGAAAGGCTATTCTTCTCCACGCTGCTGTCCGGTATAAATCCCGGTTTTCGTCAGTATGCAAATGAGTTCTCTTGCAGCACTGGGAGCGTTACCAATGCTGAGAGCAATCTCCAGCGCCACCTCCATCTTCTTCTGGAACGCCCTCTCCTTGTGTCTTTTTCCATCCTGGCTTTCAATCTTCTAGGCCTCGGGCTGAGCTGACTGCGCGTGCCAGTGGCCACAAGAAAATGGCCGCTTATTCAGTAAGCTGTGTAAGCGGCCATTTTCTTGTGGCCGCGGGCAATTGTGTATCAAAGCATTTGAGTACAGATGGTTTTCTGTGACTTACTTATTGATGACCTGTCACCCCCTCTGTCCTATCAGCTGTTGAGAAGTTTGTTGTAAGTGGTCTGAAGAGGCCGTGGCAATCGCCAACACTGCGGCCTTATCTTAGTCACCTGATACAGAATGGGAATAAACTGCAATGCCAAACTCATCCCTCTATATAGTGTATGGCACTGTGCCTGGTACTCACCTGAACACCGTGGCCTGTATAACCAGCGGATTGGCGGGGGTCCGACACCAGGGCTGCCCCCACCAATCACATATTGGCATAACTGCGATGGGTGCTCACCATACCGAAATACTAATGTCTGTTTTCTTTCTCTCAATTTGCTTTCCAGAAGCCGCGCTGAACCAGTGAGTGGAACATCGAAATCAGTATGTAACCCCACAATCACCCCCCTTTTTTTTTTTTTTTTTCCCCCCCTTTTACCTCTTTTTCTCCACCTTTTTATGCCGCGGGCATTGACCTGCCTTTTTTTTTTATTCCTCCCCATTGTGTTTCTGTATAACTTGCAGATTGTGACTACTATGTATATTCCCGGTGCCGAGCACTTTGTGTATAAGTGCCTGCCATTGTATTTCATATTGAATGCTGCCTTCTCTCCTGTTACACAGGGCCTCGTACCGTCTGTATGATCGGTCACTTCTGTGAACATGATGTCATGTTCTGTTGTGTTTTTCTACTAAGATATATCTGTACTGTTTACTGCAATAAAGTATACCACGTGATTTGTAGTTTTTTGCAGAGTATATATATAAAAAATGCCATTTTTGCAAAGGAATGTTTTATACCTGCCAATGTGTTTTACATGTGTATTGTTTCTAATGGTTAATATTCTTGCAATGCCTTTTTCTATGAAATGTTCCTGTTGCCGTGTCTTGTGTAATAATAATATGCTATGCCAATTTCCAGATCTGTTCTCATTGCACCTTCCCCCACACTGGGCTGCAGCGTTCTCTTCTTGTCTGTCACATGTGACACGTTAGAGGCCACTTACTTACATATATACGTATGACTTTATACCCAACCGTTCTAGCAATGAAGTGTTCGGTCCTCTGCACAGAGATGAAACTCTAATCTTATGTGTAGGCTGAACTTTTTGCTGCCAAGGACAAAACAGACTTCCACCCACGGCCCATGTACAGTAGCAGAGGACGTGATGGCCGTGTCAATGGCGTTTAGTGTTTTAGTGCGCAGCCGCCTGTTCTGGATAAACCAGGCCAGGACTGTGCAGGTCAACATTTGACCTGATTTGTTTGACACGCATAGGAGGAGGTGCGACTGCCGTGTCACGTCCCAGGGAAAGCCTAAGACTGTTAGTATTGTTCTTGTTCTGCCTATCTGATCAGTATTCTGAGCAGGGCGTTGGGAAGACGGCAAGCGACATATGTTTGCTTCCTATCTGTAGTGTTAGTGCAGGTTCACTTTCTACATTTAAAGTGTACGCTGCGGCCGCCTGATCCCAGACACAGGAATCAAGACCAGTCTTTACATCAGTCGGATTTAACAGTTAAACTCATTTTGGAGACCCAGTCTGCCTGCGGTAGAGATCTGTGATGTCAGGCCTCGCTCCTCTGTGCTATATATAATGTAGGACATCACAGCGACCAGTATAGACCACTATGATGCCGGAGTCTGTCTCTTCAGAGTGAATTTAGGCTGGGAAATCTGACTGATGTACAGACTGGATTATTTGGGCTGACTTCCATCGTGTGCATGGAGGGGGCATACAGGGTTAACATTTGAGATCCCCCATCCTTTTATTTTGAAGGTCCCATAGGCCACATTTATAACATTGGGGAGGGGGACTACTGGTGTCTGGTAAAATCTAAACAAGTGTCGCCTAATTCTTTCCCGCCCAGTACTGCTATTGCATTGCACACAGCCCCTGCTCCTAAAGGGATCTATTGTGATCTATTTGGGGATTACTTGGGGTGCTCTGAGTGACATGGAGGATGACATGATTAATACTCAGGGACTTACAAATAACATATAGGACATGGCCTCCTGACCGGAAACAGGTAGAAGCCTGCTCATTCAGCGCATGCTCATTCAGCGCCCCCTCTGGTCTGTTACTAGTGTTCTGACACTGATCAGTTGGAGTGGCCGCAGCAGCCACATGGCTACTACGGCCTCTCCAGTACATTGCCCGCACAGCGCTGTAGAATTATAGTAGCTGTGCTTGGTATTGCAGCTCGGCCCCATTCACTTGAATAGGAATGAGCTGCATCCTAACCTTGTGGCAAATGCATGTAATGACATTGCCCCTTTCCTGTTAGCTTTTTAAGGGTTAATAAGAAAAGCCTTTTAAAGCTTCTACCACAGGACAGTGCTGGGGGTTCGTCAGGACCCTGCGCCCCCCCGTGGCTCATCCTTCCATTTACCCTTTCCGTTGTCAGTATTATGAACTCTCCCTCTGCTCTATAATAGTTGGTTTCTGTGTTTGGCACCTAAAATAGCCTTAAAGGGGTTATCCTGTTATGGACACTTATCCCCTACCCACAGGACAGGAAATAAGTGTTCAGTCATCAGGTCCCCAGTGGTCTGGAGGACACGAGACTGAAAGCCCCCCTAAAGGCTCATTATAAATGGAGGGCCAGTGCACGCGTGTGATCTGCGCTCCATTCACTTCTATGGGGCTGTGGGCACTTCACACACACTGATACTGGGTAATGCTTTTAAATTTCCTTAAATCTGAGGCCATGTGCATGGGGACCACAGTATCATCTGCAGTTGAGCCATCTGAGCCAAAAGGCAGCCAATATTCTCTAGTTTTAAGCCCTGTGGATGAGCCAGTTCTTCACCGTTTGGGGTGACCTGCTATGGGCTCAAAACCTCCAATGCAAGACCCATGTGTTGTCTTACACCGGTAGTTACTACAGCACTTGTGGCCTCCAACAAGGAGGTGTATCCCAGGCCCTTGCTGATCTGTGTCATTCTGTGTCCCCACCGATCAGCTGTTTTTTGGAGGGGCTTTGCACTTTGGCGAGCACTGCAGCCTCTCCATTGTAGCTGCTCTGCAGGATGTCGCAAAATTACCACATTGAAGAGTCAGATCTCCATAAATCTGCTATCAGGGGCCTGTTTTATGGATTGTGTGAACCTATAAACCCCTTTCTTGTTGCCTTTGTTCTTATAGAACAAATGACCTACTCCTCAGTTCCCAGTATTGTGTGAGATCTCACCGTTATAGCCTGTAGGTGCCTGGATGCCCAATAGTCGGGTCCTGAAGCCACAATGTATGGCTGAGGACTCTTACAGGTCTAGATTTACATCCTGCAAACCTAGGCTTAGATCCCAGTAGATATGTAATGCCGGTCATGCACGGAACCATGCATCAGTCATTAATGGGCTACAGGGGGGCTGTTGTGCCCCTAACCATAATACAGAGGCGGGGGCACATAGTGCACAAAACTCTTTGCAACTCGAGGTTAAGTTTTTCCACTTCAGAGATGGGAGACTCTGCTCTCTCACTATACGATCTAGTATTGGAGACAATGTGCTCATCTTTAGTGATGTCTTCGCACTCCCAGGAAATTGGGTCCATGTATTTACCGCCCTAAACCCTGCATAGCGGAGCTTGGTATGGGACGGCAAGTTGAGCCAATATATGGAAGGAGTTTGCCAACTTGAACTGGGCTGTGTTCACATCTGGGTTGTTGATTTCTGCTCCTCTGTTATAGGAACAGGATTAGATCCCACAAATCAGGCACAAAATATTCCCAACAGACCCATTGCCTATAATTGCTTCAGTCTGGTTTCCAGACCTATGACAGGGGCGTCTATTTGAGTCCCTGATGTTGATGAGCCTGAATTCTCTTCTAGGTGACACAAAATATTAGTCATGACACTTTAATACTAGGGATAGGTGTATTTGTCAGGAGGGCGTCCTATGGCCCCCGGGCTCCGGTCCGGCTCTGTGACTGACCCCATACTTGATCCTCAGCACATGCTATTCTACCACATCAAGTCTGTGAGATATTGCAATGGGCTCCCCTCACATCCAGGTATAATCCCCCCCTCCCCCCCATAAGTGTGTTCTAGTACATCAATATCACAGCTCAGGGTTTGCAGTCACTTTAGTGCTCACTGACTGACTCCGGTTTCTGCATATTTTGCTACCTCTTGTGTATGTCTAATCCTAATCCAGAAGATTGACCTCTCTGCCTCATGTCCACACAATACAAGTCGTTCTTTGTATTGCTTTTATGATATAGTATTAAGAAAACGTTATCTGTATCTTTGTCCCGATTTTGCCATTGCTATAACCTGTTGACCTGAGTTGTATTTGCATCCGTTGTGCAAGTATATGACGGTTCCTATGCAGTTCTGTTCCCTCCCTTAATTTCAGTTTTCCTTTTGTTAGCATGTGTATACAATGAGTCACATGTTTTATAAAATAAAAATTACTATTTTTTTAGCCATTTGTGTTCCTTGGAATGTCTTGCATTTCAGAGTGACCGCTGCAGCTATTCTCCATTTT
Source organism: Leptodactylus fuscus (assembly GCF_031893055.1). Taxonomy (NCBI): domain Eukaryota; kingdom Metazoa; phylum Chordata; class Amphibia; order Anura; family Leptodactylidae; genus Leptodactylus; species Leptodactylus fuscus. Next base: position 11,679,913 of record NC_134272.1, on the reverse strand, counting down.
GTTTTCTTACATTTCTGCTGTTGATTCACAATATTGGGTACATGGCCGGGCTACACCGGTTTTATGAAGAGCTTTTAGACGTGTTAACGTGCTATGTTCTATTGAAGATTGTCCCAAAAGTCTGTCACCAGCCCCTCAGATTGATTCAGGTGACCCCAACCTATCTAATGGTGGTTGTCCCTTGTGCATCGGTGTCTGCGTTGCAGAGATATCGCTTTTTCTGCACATCGGCTCTTTAGGGCAATGAGTGTGTTGTCTGTTGCCTATCTGGAGCAATGACAACGCCCTTGTTGCTCCAAAGTGCTCATTTATATATCGGCGAAAAAGTGATTTATTCCTGCCGCGGAGCCTCCGATCCACAAGGGGCAAGTGCCATGTGATTCAGGTGACCCTAAGCGATCTGCGGGGCTACCTTCTAGTAATGACTCCATTGCTAAATTTTGTCATGTCTTTACCTGCTGTTAGGCCTCGAGCCCATGGTATATCCCCCGTACCTGCATCTAAAGCCTGTACACTACTATATATACTTCATGATAGGGCACCCGATAGAACATGGCATTGGTCAATCCCATAGGAAACTACCAAGTGCACCAAAAGTAATAAGGGCCTGTAGACGCCTATGGGTGTCCTGTAACATTTGGGCATGTCATGATGCTAGACTCAGGGTCTCTCCGTCAGTTTGCTGCTGCTGCTTCTTGTGTCTGATGTATATAAATTATTTTATCAGAATCCTTTGCAAATCAGATTTGTTGGAGTTTTCCAAAATGTTACCACGAGAGAGAAGGAAATGTAACCCCTCCCCCATATGGTCCTGCAGTGATGTCATGTACATTATTCATCTGTGTGCCGGCCTTAGTGGTGACCGCTGCGATGGAGATTACACTATATTTCTGTAACCCGTGACTGTCGGATGTGTTATGTACATGGCAACATGGAGACCCCCGCCCTGCACCAGGTGATTACTCCATAGCTTTTTGGAATTCCTGGACAACACCTTTTTAAGTCCTAGAGCACACGAGTAGATCCAGACCGTAAATTGCCTTTATTTCCTTGGACTCCTTGTCCCATACTGACCTAGGCTACGAAGGCTCCCTGCCACCCAGCGGCTCCGCTTTCCTGTATATATAGTATGGGACAGTAAAGCCAGGGACGTAAGGGCAATATACTGTCTAGATGTCTCACGTAGGAGATCTGAAACACTTGTGGGCTGTTTTATGGCTGGGCGGGGAGCGCGGACAGATTTGGTAGTACAGTACAGTTTTTAAGGGCGGGGGAAGCTCATCTGAACAGTTGTCCACGCGTTAGTGGGGATTTTTGGGCTAAAGTTATTGATGATCTGTCCCTAGGAATAGGTCTGACATCCCCACCGATCAACTGTTGTCAGCAGCTGGAGCGGGAAGTAAACAGCGCTGTTCACAGATGTTCCCACTCGTGTGAATAGAAGCTTAAACTGCAGTGACTCCATTCAGCCATTTCAGAGAACAGCACTATCTCCTTTCTACTCCATTCTGTGTATTACAGCACTGTCTCCTTTCTATGCCATTCTCTGTATATTACAGCACTGTCTGCTTCCTACTCCATTCTCTGTGTATTACAGCGCTGTCTGCTTCCTACTCCATTCTCTGTGTATTACAGTGCTGTCTCCTTTCTACTCCATTCTTTGCATTAGTGCTGTCTGCTTCCTGCACCATTCTCTGTGTATTACAGCGCTGTCTCCTTTCTACTCCATTCTCTGTGTATTACAGTGCTGTCTGCTTCCTGCACCATTCTCTGTGTATTACAGTGCTGTCTGCTTCCTGCACCATTCTCTGTGTATTACAGTGCTGTCTGCTTCCTACTCCATTCTCTGTGTATTACAGTGCTGTCTGCTTCCTACTCCATTCTCTGTGTATTACAGTGCTGTCTCCTTTCTACTCTATTCTGTGTATTACAGCGCTGTCTCCTTTCTACTCCATTCTCTGTGTATTACAGTGTTGTCTCCTTTCTACTCCATTCTCTGTGTATTACAGTGCTGTCTGCTTCCTGCACCATTCTCTGTGTATTACAGTGCTGTCTGCTTCCTACTCCATTCTCTGTGTATTACAGCGCTGTCTCCTTTCTACTCCATTCTGTGTATTACAGCGCCGTCTCCTTTCTACTCCATTCTGTGTATTACAGCGCTGTCTGCTTCCTGCACCATTCTCTGTGTATTATATGCTGAGAACAGCTAATTGATGGGACTTGTGGATCTCAGACCCCACAGATGTTACTGACCTATCCTAAAGAGAAATCCTCAATATTTTTTTTGAATCCTCCTCCTGGTTTGGGATACTTGGGGCTCTTGTATATAAGCACATTACAGCTCCTTGCACGAGCTGTATATTTAGTGTATAGACATCCCATCCTGTAAGATCAGGACAGACTTTCCCGATTGTTCTCATCGTGCCTCGGTACACGGGTCATGCTCGGCGCTGTAACACGGCCGTGTGCAGGAGCACCAACGGGATACAAAGCATAGGGGTACAACATTGAGCAAAGCAGAGTATGGAGACCCCACAATAACATGGCACCTTTATGGCAGTAAGGAGAGGACAGTAGAGTGTGTATATATAATGTAGGGATATTCAAGTCCACAGGTAATGAGGAACATCTATCCAGGTCCCAGTTGTTGTAGCCCTGTCTTCAGACGTCTTCTCCACTGGCCAGCGCCTCGGCTCCAGATCATTGGCGTATTGCCGCTACCATTATGGCGCCTTTATATTTTTGTACAACTACTACTAAAGCCAACTCTTTCTAATGATTTTTTTTTCTTCCCAATAACGTAAAACTAATCTAAATATCTTGACCAATAAAAAAAATGGCCAAAAGTTTACTAATTGCTTATTAAGACTGATGTGGCCATTATTTATATATATATATATATATATATATATATATATATATATATATATATATATATATATTTACTTTTTTATTTTTTTATTTTTTTTTAAATTTAAGGCAGATTTCCTCTCTTCAAGAGGGGCCAAGGCTAAATATTGCTGAAATGGATGTGAAACTGCTGACTATATTGGGGCAGTAGCTTCAATGGTTGCCATTAGATGAATATGAGCCCTAGACCTATTAGGTGGGACCAGCTGGCCATTTAATGTGTATGGGGGCGTTCTTAGGGTTGGGCTATTGGATTTCAACATGTCAAGGGAGATAAAGGGCTTTATTCAAGTTAATGTATCCTAATAGATTCTCTGCAGATCTGACACCTCCTTGAACAGTAGATGTACAGAGAACAGAGCAGGAAGCGGCTCCCTCCTGTGTAGTGGTCAGACCTGGTACTGCAGGTCAGGAGCTAAGCTGCAGTCACACTGTTCAGCCACTACAGAGAACAGCGCTGTCTGCTTCCTGCTCCATTCTCTGTCAGTTAGAGAAGTCATGGGGGGAGGGGGGTGTTGAGTGTGGGGACGCTTTTGATATCGATGACCTAACATTTGGCCAACTCCAATCAAACGCTAGAAATGATACCACATCCGTTTAGGGAATAAGCCCCCAACCCATTCTCAAAAGAGGAGGAGATTCCCGGACCTAATCCAGTACATAGAACAATCCGCCATCGTGCCCTTTGTATTGTGGCCTGGCCGGCAGCTATGGCCTCCTTCCATTACAGCTCTGCCCTCATATAGTCAGCAAACCCAGCCTTTATATAGGACTAACCTGGCACAATATGGTTTGTTTGATTTTTTTTTTTTTTTTTTTTGATTTTTTTTTCTTTGCTGCCAAATATTGGCAGAAAGCGAAGAATCCCTTCTAATATTCCTTTCTAATATTCCCTTATTACATGTGCGTTATGCAGAACGTTCCTATCACTTGTGTGGGTTTATTCTTTCCTATATACCCTGGCCGTGCGATCTATATACCCCACAGTACATACACATGATTAGTGATTTCTTTACCATGTGGTAGAAATAAAACACAGTAAAGTTTTTGTCATGTCTGATTCTTACCATTTTTTCTTTGACCCTATGAAATGTATATGACCTGCCGTCTGATGATCTGTATTGCTTTCGGTATACACTGTATGTCATGGCTTTCCTATGTGTGTATATATATATATATATGTACACCATTTATTACTGCACATTTTGCTTTTATTGAACTTTTTGTTTTTTTTTTGTTTTTTTTATACTTGAACATATTTTTTTTTTTTTATTTAATTTCTCATGAACAGATTGATGACTCTTCTGCCTCTATATCTCTGGCCCAGCTTGCTAAGGTATATGTATACGAATTACTCTTCTTTTGATTTTTTACCATTCTAGTAATTTTTTGTGTTTTTTATGAAATTTCCTCATGTGAACGGTGCAGGGGTTTATATTTTTTCCATTTAAAAATAAAAAAATTACAATTTTGGAAAGGGATATTTACAGAGTACAATTTTTCCTCCATGCTATACCGACTAGTTCTCAAGAAGAAGTAACTGAGTTTTTCTTCACAAGAAGACATTGGATATTTTTTCTCAATGTTTTTTTTTATATTGTTTTTTTTTCTCCCGGAGCTTTGAAGACTTAACACTACAGAGGAGAACATGTAGCGTTGGTCATTGCTGGACTTTCTATCCCCTTCTTGTGATGAGTTTTGATGGACATTCGCCATCTTGGTCCCCTCACGTGTTACTATGGAGTGTTGTCATTGTCATTCCTGCGATATATATCTATATAATGTGACGTCAATCTCCATCTTGTTTTGACTAAGCGCTTTTTTATTTTTGTAATTGGGTCCTTGCACTTATTCCATGTGATACTTGTACATGTGATGCTTTGACATTTTTATCTACAAGTTTTGGAATGGTAAATATCTGTATAATAAGAAAAAAAAAACTATACATAAAAAATGACCTTGTGTTGAATGTTCTTATCCATTAAATGTAACATTTATATGGACTGTAATAAAAAACACCAATTGAACAGTTTGCTTGTTTTGTGAGTGAGTGCAGAGCCCATCCACTGTGTGCGGGTTAGTATTGGAAACTGGCCATGGAAGAATCGGTACTTGCCCATCTGTAGCCACGGTCCGAGGTTTCCAGTCCATGACTGGTGAGATGCGCGGTCTGCATAGGGGTCTAGTCCATGTTTATACCTGCGTAAGATAGAAATACCAAAGTTAAAGGGATTCTACTACTAAAACGCTGTTTTTTCTGCTTTAGATGTCGGAATAGCCTTTAGAAAGGCTATTCGTCTCTTACCTTTAGACGTCTCTTCCTTAGAAATCCCAGTTTTTACCGATATGCTAATGAGTTCTTTCACAGCAATGGGGGCGGGCTCCAACACTCAAACAGCGATGGGGGCGTCCCCACTGCTGCCAGAGATCTCTCTCCAACGACACCTCCTTCTTCTGCTGCATCCTCCCCTTCTCTCGTCGTCTCCGACGCCTGAGCAGTCGGCTCTGCCAGCGAGACATTAGTAGAGCCGACTGCGCATGCCGGCCAGCGGCCATATTTCCGAGGCCGCAATTGCGCGTACGCGCAGTACACTCCTCGAAGTCTTCATGAAACAGCGTACTGCGCATGCTCTGTATGGTCTGTACAGCCCTCCGACGCACAAGTGAAGTCATCCAGGCTTCAGAGGGTCTGTACAGACATTACTGAGCATGCGCAGTACACTCTGTTCGGCGAAGATTTCGAGGATCGTACTGCACGTGCAAACGGCGATGGGGGCGTCCCCACTGCTGCCCGAGATCTCTCTCCAGCAACGCCTTCTTCTTCAGCTGCATCCTCCTCTTCCTTCTGCGTCGGCTCCGACCCCTGCCAGCGAGACACTAGTAGAGCCGACTGCGCAGGTGTCGGAGCCTACACAGAAGGAAGACGACTAGAGAAGATGAGGATGCAGCTGAAGAAGGCGGCGTCGCTGGAGAGAGTTCTCTGGCAGCAGTGGGGACGCCCACATTGCCGTTTGAGTGCTGGGGCCTTCCCCCATGGCTGCGACAGAACTCATTAGCATACCCGTAAAAACCAGGATTTCTAAGGAACGGAGCCGCGTAGACCACATCTAAAGGTAAGAGACGAGTAGCCTTTCTAAAGGCTATTCCGACATCTAAAGCAGAAAAAATAGCGATTTAGTGGTAGAATCCCTTTAAGGAAATGCAGGGGGCGATACAAGTTATAACACCATTGGTTTATGTCCCTATTGTATTAGCCAAAGGATTGCACCCTATGACATAGGAGTATCTCAGGCTGTATTCCACATCTGTTTGCCTTGTACCTCTACAGCTACACAGGAGAACATGAGACAATCCTGACTGAAAAAGGAGATCATATTATATATATATATATATCTTTTTTTTTTATTTATCCTAATATTGTTATACATTTTTAGTGATATTTTTAATTGTATTAAATTAAAAATAATTTTATAAATAGTTTTACTTTTATATTTTTAAAAACTTAATTGCAAATTCAAAATTATTTTTGGCTTAATTTTTTTTTTTTTTTAAATTTTAGTATTTTGAATTTTTTTTCTACTTATTTACACTTTCCATCGTGGGGTTAGAGGTTATGAAAAATACAATGTAATCTATGTCAGCAGTTATATTCTGTTATATTACACACTTGTGGGAAAATATTCTGTATCGTTTTTTTAAATTCATTTAACTCTACTCATTCTGTGCCTAGGAGTCCAGTGGGCGGTCCTACCCAGTGACTGACAATTTTGTGTACAACAAGGGACCACCCCCTGGACTCTTAAAACCAAAATGAACATGGATTCTCCTCTAGCTACATGTAAGACACCTTTAGATTAAGGCTATTCGGTACCTCCTTCAGATCTAAGTTGTATCTTTGACCTTCCAACATTTTTTTTTAGTTTACTTTTTGCTCTGATCTGTATAAAGCGATCACATCTGATGTATTCTGATTTATTGTACAAGCCGTTGCACTGCATTATAGAAGATGAGTTTATTATCCCCCCCTCTGTACATGATCATGGTCTGCTCTATACATAATACCATTACTGGGGGTGTCAGAGCTGAGGACAATCCTATAGACCTCTGAACACATTGCTACACATGACTGTAATGAAAGTATTGTTTGTAGATTGTATAGAGATGGAAATGATCTTAGTGTCAGTCTGTCCTTTTAATGGTTTGTTCCCTCATTGTGATCTCTACCTGTTAACACCATGCCTGTCCTGTTTTCCTGACCCTCATTCCCATGTTAGATCTTTTCATCACCTTCATTGGTGCCATCTCTTTGCAGCCTTCAATAAATCTGGCACAGTTGGGATTTTTTTTCTCTAGCCCCTTCCGTTCCTGAGCAATCAGTGCTGTTAATTTTTGTATGCAGCATTCTCTTATTGTCAGGTGGGTGGGCCTGTGCTGCAGCAGGTCGTCTGAGACTCGCCCACTTGACAGAGCCTAATCAGCATATTGGGCACTTTTTGCTCAGGAACTGTGGGGACTAGAGAAAATATTCCAACTGTGCTGGAATCAGTAGGATGCAAAGATCTGGTCCGACCCAGCAGGTAATGCTAGAGGATGGATGTTCATTCCCTTTCTGTATCACCCCGTATCAGTGTGCCTTAGTCTGCAGCCCTGTATATAGGTATACATATGATGTCATCACCTGACAAGCATTACACAGGCCAGTTATATGAAGTGGGTGTTTCCTGATAGTTGGCCCGGTCGTAGGGCTGTGTAAAGAGGCCGTCACAAGTTTATTGAAAATCCATAATGTCCCAAAGACCTCTAAGAATACCCCTTTAAGGCTAAATCCCCACATAGCGGTGACTTAATTATTCACAACGTGTTTAACCCCTAGGCGGCACTTTCATTTGACAGGCCATGTCTCTTCACATTCACCAAATAGCGTGTTTGTCATGAATGGGACAGAGCTGCGATATGAGGCATGACGAGACTGCAACACCATCCTAAGGATAGGTCATCCATTATTATGCCTGAAAACCCCCTTTAAATGATGGCCTGCCTGCGGTTGCCACTAGAGGGAGCTTATCCTGTATACAGTCTACAGCATGGTGTTAAGAGGCGGACACTCGCTTTACGGAACGTTATTACAACCCATTTGGACTGGCGTTTTAGGGCGCTCATTTCCCCAATGTACAGTTCTGGCTACACCTTTAATTCCCCTCGGCTTGGATTCTCTCTTACCAACTGAACACTACTTGTATTGCACCGTGTCTGGCTGTACTGTGTATTTCCTAGGTTGCCCCATACATTCTAGCTCTTCCCGCACGCAGGGCGTGGTTACATGCGTTGCGTTACTTTGCATTATTTTGTAGGGTTGGATCAGCTCCACTTTTTGCATTTGAGGTTTATATTCAGCCGATTATTTCCTATCAGACTGTGAACAGACTTGGAAGTTTTGGGTCCTGGGCACACGACTATCTTTGACCTTAATTTTTTTTATGCTTCTAGTCTGTCAGTCGAGGCTTGCATAGACTTCCTATGCGGGTCACCCTGACAGACGCCCCATTTTTATTTATTTTTTTGCCATTTAACTCTTTGCATGCCTTTTATTTTTTTGGAATGAAGCCACACGCTGCCCATTATCCTTATCATCAGGTATAAACATGGCCTAAGTAGATATTAACCCTTCCGATGCTGATGGTCTTCCGCTTTGCAGGGGTTAATACGTCATTAGTTGGGTATAGGAGTCTCCTAATGTCGCACCGCGTCCGACGATGCTGAATGTGAGTGTGTCTGGTTGTGTTTGGGCCTTCTGCGTCCTTGTTTCTGTTTTGACTAATTTTTTCTCCTCCTCCCAAACCATTGCCTGTTACACAGACCGCCAACCTGGCTGAAGCCAATGCTTCCGAAGAAGATAAGATCAGAGCGATGATGTCTCAGTCTGGCCATGACTATGACCCTAGCAAGTAAGTTGACGGCGGCCATGTTCGCCCGCACATCTCCAGTGTGACCGTGTTATGAGGGCTGAGATAACCGAGGTTTTTCTCTCTTCATTCTCTTTAGCTACATGAAGAAGCCTCTGGGGCCGCCGCCTCCAACATACACGTGTTTTCGATGTTTAAAACCCGGCCACTACATCAAAAACTGCCCTACAAATGGGGTAAGTCTATAGCCTGGGGATCATTCAGCAAGCTAGTGGGTTATATAGGGATTACAGGGGTTTGGGATTCTTCATGCTGATGACATCCACAGGAGCTAGGTGATCAGTTGGGGTCTGACCCCTGGACCCTTCACAGATCAGGGTGGGGACTGTGTAAGGGGTAGGTGTGCGTTGCACCCCCGTGCCTTGAATAGCATTGGTTCAGGGGAATTTAGTGTTGCTCCTATCACTTGCACACACCTTGTCTGCAGCAGTTTCTGGTGGCCAGAGAGTGCCGAAACTTGGGATCTATGTGGTGTCCGGTTGTCAGACATAGTTTCCCCCTTCCCCACGATTGCATGCTGATGGTCTATGCTGCGGATAGATAATTGATATGAAAATCCAGTTGTCCAGATGACTTCCAGTCTCAAACCCCGATATGTTTAAGCTCTGCCATGCTGACACCCTCGGTTATGAATCCTATTCAACCATTGATATTTTTTTCCTTTAGGACAAAAGTTTTGAGTCGGCTCCCAGGATAAAAAAGAGCACTGGGATTCCTCGCAGCTTTATGGTGGAGGTCGAAGATCCCAATATGAAGGGAGCTATGCTTACAAACACTGGAAAATATGCCATACCTACCATTGATGCGTAAGTTTCCCTTCTGTCTGCTTGATGTAAACTGCGTGTCCGTGTTTTCTATGTCATTAAGCTTCTGCCGCTTTCCCCTGCGCGCTTTTGATAGGTGTCTCACTGTCAGCTCTTACTGGCAGGAGGCAAAGGAGAGCAGTATGAGGCTGCGTCTCACAGGATACACTGGAGTTTCTGCACACAGCAATCACAAAGTATAGACAGGCTTGTGGGACTATATCACTGCACTCCTGCTCCTTTTAGATGTGGCACAATTTGTCCTCTATTCATGGAGAGATATACGAAGGAACAGAGGGCAGAGTTTAGTGAATGTTGCAAGAAGGGGTTTGATAGGTATAAGCCTGTAGATCACAGTCAACCACACAGAGAAGACTGACCGCCTGCCATGGTAATAGCAAATTCTGCACTGGTGGTCAAGTGACCCAGCTGCTGATAATGAATGGGTTAAAATTCATAGCTTGAACAAATAACATTATTAGAATATTAGGGGTGAGCAAGCAATAGATGTCAACAAAATCCTGGGGTGCGGTATTATGTGGGATTGCAAAATCATCCCAGAAACTGCACCACTCTTGTGCATGTGCTAGACCAGCCCGGATCCTGCAATACCAGAGACCGCCTATGAACAACAGTGGCACTGTTACTTGGAACAAGGTAGATTCTCTCCCATGACGAACCATTCTTCTTCTATTGCAGCGTGGCGTATGCTATGGGCAAGAAAGAAAAGCCTCCGTTTCTTCCCGAGGCTCAGTCGTCCTCGTCCGAAGAGGAAGACCCCATTCCCGATGAGCTGCTATGTATGATATGTAAAGATATGATGAGCGATGCCGTTGTTATTCCTTGTTGTGGAAACAGCTACTGTGATGAATGTGAGTACAGCTGCCTGGATTACACCTCATGATAGTCCTTTTATCAGTGACCTGACGAGGGGTTGGAGGTGTCCTCAGGATAGAGATTGGGGAGGGCCCGACACAGGAGACTCGGGGCTGCGGCACTCGTATAGGTGCCGTGACCTCTTCACCGTTTACATCACACCATCTGGTTCATAGCGGTCACACTATGACATTACTGTTTTGTACCATTCACTTCTATGGGAAGCGGTTGTGGTGATATTGTATGGCCACTAAAAAGCAGATGGCATGCAACGTAAAGACACAAAAAAGCTGATCATCTGGGGTGCAGGATAATCGCTATAACCCTTATATAGCTATGGGCAAGAGTCAAAAGAAGCTTCCCCAATCATCAGGTCACCGGGGTTCAGGAGATCTTTGATGTCATTCTGACTATAATGTTCTGTGTCTGTTTTCTTCCCGCACTCCTAGGTATCCGCACTTCACTACTGGAATCGGAGGACCACACGTGCCCTACTTGTCATCAGTCGGACGTCTCTCCGGATAATTTAATTGCCAATAAATTCTTACGTCAGGTAAGGCAGAGACTCCTACGGAAGCGAATGTGTCATGGTATCGTTTTGTCCAGGACTAGAAAAACATGGCTGCTTAAGACGTCAGCGCCACACCTGTCCACAGGTTGTGTGTGGTATTGCAGCTCATCCAATATAGCAGTGCAATATCAGACACAAACTTACAAAACTCATTGACTTTTTTTTTTTTTCTTACTGCTTTTAGGCTGTAAATAATTTTAAGAATGAAACTGGTTACACAAAGAGGATTCGTAAGCAACAGGCTGCTTCGCAGCAGCGACAACAGCAGCAAGTGTCTCAACCCCAGCGCAACGCACCGCAGCCGACACGTCCGGTACAGTCTCGCCAGCAAGATCCTCTTATAGCTCCCACTGCTACTGTAGCCCCTACACCAACTAGCACACCCCAAAGTGCTGCTCCGACCACATCCAGTGCACCCAGTGCTGCTCAGCCACAGACCAGTGCGCAGCCTCAGCCTTCAGCGCCCCCTACAGAGACTGTATTGCCTTTACCAATCCACAAGGAGCGAGAGCGAGAGAAACCAGAACCAGAAAGAACATATCAGTAAGTTTGTGATGGAAATTGGTGTGTCTAGCACCTACAAGATAGAAGTTGTTGACCCTCTTGTTTAGTAGCCAACGGCTTTTTTTTATCAGCCACAAGTTGCAGTAAAAAATGTTTAGTTTTTTTTTGTAATTTTTTTTTTCTCTGTTCACATTTATTAGTCATGAAAAGCGTGAGAGTTCCCGCGCTCCTCCGGCTCCTGTCACATCCGCCAGCAACTTACCGTTACCCAACAGCCTCCTCGTGGGAGACAAAGTGAGTCTTTACATACAGCGCACTGGACCTGCGGGGGACTATAGAATCAGTCCTAACCTTCTCGCTTCTTTGTTTCAGGGTTTCCATGTCCCAGTGCTTGGACAGATGCCGCCTTCTGCTCACTGCCTCCCTCCACCAAGTACGTACTGGTTACAAGGCCTAGTGACCGCATGCTTGTATTTTGTTTCTGACGTATATAGTGTAAAATACAGTGTTTTCAGTGCCAGAATTACGTCTGCAATGCCCTGAGCTTTCCCTACGGTGGTCTAAGTTTGGCACGGTTGATCTCTAGGAGATTCAGGCATTGTAGCTGTAATAGAATTGGGTCTGTGGTGGTCCAAAGTGACTCTTATCCTGCACAGTGCTGGTTTGGGTAGCCTATAGTTAGCACTGCAGAAGGTGTCTGTGTCATGTAGATGGTTGTTATCTAAGTGACAGCCTGTTAGCTCCGCAGTGTTTACACAGTACTTTGATTCGCTTGGTACGTAGATTAAAGCAGGTGCTAAAAAAGTACCAAGTAATAGTCTTACTATTGGAAAAACAATAAAAGTGGTCCGAGGTGAGCGAAGATGATTCTGCTACCATCTAGTGCAAAAAGGGTCGGCCGTTGGATTCCTGACACAGGTTTGCAGTTTATACATTCGGCCTGTGACCCGCCACAGTTTCTGTGCTGAGTATATAAGAATTAGTGCCGCATACACTACAACGCAGATTCACACTGAAGTCATTGGGCGAAGGTTTCCCATCATTAAATTGATTCTCCATGTATTAGCATTGTTCCCCAAAGTATGAAGCATACTGCCTCAGTATCTTAGAGATCCTATCGCTCAGACATGATTTTTTTCTAAGTACCACGTCGGAATAGCTTTAAGAAAGGCTATTCGTCTCCTACCTTTCGTTGTCTTCTCCGTGCCGCCGTTCGCCTACAATCCCGGTTCTTGTCAGTATGCTCTAATGAGCTCTCTTGCAGCACTGGGGGCGGGCCCCAGTGCTCAAACAGCACTGGGGGCGTCCCCAATGCTGCGAGAGAACTCTTCTTACTTCTAGACCTTGGGCAGAGCAGACTGCGCATTCCCACAGGCCACGAGAAAATGGCCGCTTCCAATACTGTGCAAGCGGCCATTTTCTCCTGGCCTGTGGGTATGTGCAGTCTGCTCTGCCAAAGGCCCGAGCCTTAGAAGTTACAAGCCACCGTCGGAAGAAGAGGATGAAGATAACGCTGCTGAAGAAGCGGCGGCACTGGAGAGAGTTCTCTCACAGCATTGGGGATGCCCCCAGTGCTGCGAGAGAGCTCATTAGCATACTGACAAGAACCAGGATTGTAGGCGAATGGCGGCGTGGAGAGGACAACGAAAGGTAGGAGACGAATAGCCTTTCTTAAGGCTATTCCAACGTGGTACTTAGAAAAAATCATGTCTGAGTGATAGGATTCCTTTAATGCATGTCTGCAAAATAAAAGCACCCTAGTGGACGACATCAGCAAGTGCAAATATGTCGAAACAGTGAGAAAGGGGATGTAGCGGTTGTCCTCAGCACCCACTTGTAGTGCATGTTGCCAGGGTTGGTTACTTGCTAGCTTTAAGTGTGTTTGTGTCGCCTGTTGTACCATTTGTGCGGCTCTACAATCTGCTTTTATCCTTTATTTCACAGCTCCACTGATGAGAGCCAATATACCGAGACCTTCTGGACCAAGACCGCACCTAGGATGGGATGGGTTAGTATTAAAATGTCATGCTGAATTATTACAAAAACTTCCAGCTTTGTTCTTAGTTTCTGTAGCTGGCAGTATAAAAGCGGGGCTGCTGGGCCAAACCACCGACTCCGACTTTATAAATGACAGACAGAAGCAGTGATTGTTTCCTATGATAAATGTACAATAAAAATAATCATTTTATATTGAAGTTTGAGTCGGTAGCTTTTTTTTTTTCCATCTCCCACAAGTTTTTTTTTCTTTCAGTCATAACCGTGGCCGTCACCCTCACAACGATCGCCCACCTAGGAACCAAGTACCGTCTATGACGTCTACGGGTCCTGTGTACGTTCCACCACCAGGCCCTCTCTTTCCTCCACCGCCACCCCATGGTCTTCAGTTGCCCCCCGGTGTGCCTCCACCTCAGTTTCCTCCACAATTCCCTCCTGGACAGCCTCCTGCCGCTGGCTACAACGTTCCACCCCCGGGCTTCCCATCAGCCCCTGCTACAGTGTCTGCCCCATGGGTGACTCCAGCCGTTCAGGCCGCACATCCCAACGCTATTCCCGCACAGTCTCTGGCACCGCCACTGTCTAAAGAGGAGTTTTATAGAGAGCAGAGACGGCTGAAGGAAGAGTAAGTATGGCTGTATGCCTGTGTATGATAGAGATTGTAATAAAATGTCATGTAAGACTGGTTGTACTAAGACATACCATTGTAGTTAAAGGGATCCTATCATTCAGACATTTTTTCTAAGTACCACATCGGAATAGCCTTTCGTCGTCTTCTCCGCGCCGCCATTCGCCTACAATCCCGGTTTCTCTCGGTATGCAAATTAGCTCTCTTGCAGCACTGGGGGCGGGCCACAGCGCTCAGACAGCACTGGGGGCGGCCACAATGCTGCGAGAGAACTCTCTCCGGCGTTGCCTCCATCTTCGTCAGGAGCGTCCTCTTCATTCTCTTCTTCCGGCAGTGTCTTCTTACTTGTAGGCCTCGGGCAGAGCAGACTGCGCATGCCCACAGGCCCCAAGAAAATGGCCGCTTACAATACTATCCAAGCGGCCATTTTCTCGTGGCCTATCGGCATGCGCAGTCTGCTCTGCCCAAGGCTGGAGACCTTAGAAGTTACAAGCCACCGCCGGAAGAAGAGGCTGAAGATGACGCTGCTGAAGAAGAGGAGGCGGCGCTGGAGAGAGTTCTCTCGCAGCATTGGGGACGCCCCCCAGTGCTGTCTGAGCGCTGGGGCCTGCCCCCAGTGCTGCGAGAGAGCTAATTTACATACCGACAAGGACCAGGATTGTAGGCGAACGGCGGCACGGAGAAGACGACGAAAGGTAGGAGAAGAATAGCCTTTCTTAAGGCTATTCCGACATGGTACTTAGAAAAAATGTCGTCTGAATGATAGGATCCCTTTAATGATACCGTGCTTGGTATAGTAACATTTTAGGATAATGTGGTTATGTGCCTTAGTATGGATTGCAGGTTCCAAAAGTCAAAAACAAACTTTTTAGGTAGCCATTTACCTAAGATAACTTTCTAGCTAACATGTACTTCTACTGATCTCCCCCCACATACACATGCATGCTCATGTGTTCTCAATAGCGAAAAGGGGATAAGAAATTTCCAAACACCTCTCCCTTGAGAGAAAACCCCCCCAAAACTCAGGTATGTTAAAATCCCACATTGCCCGACCCTTCTTTTCCTGACATCTGCTATAGGAGGAAAGATGGGGCACACATAAGTTGGTGGACCAGTCCTCAGAAATCTGAGTTTTGCGGCAGTTCCTCTATCGCAAGGGTCAGCCACTTTTGGCACTCCACCTGTTGTGAACAACTTCCAGCAATACATCTTGCTCTGCTGTTCTTAGAAGTGAATGGAGCATGCTGGGAGTTGTAGTTCCATCACAGATGGAGTGCAAAGGGACGTAAATAACATGACCTTAGCCTTTCCCCATCGATTGTGTGATAAGACAAGATCCTGAAAGCGAACACTTGAGACAACTATGCATATAGCTCTCTTTTCTCTCATAAAGACAGCAACTTGCATGTTGACTTTTTTTTTTTTCCCCCTTTTATTTTTTTGTTTTTTTTTTTGTGTGTAATTCTACATTTTCCTTTAGAGAGAAGAAGAAATCAAAACTTGAAGAATTTGCAAATGATTTTGCGAAAGAACTGCTGGAATACAAGAAGATTCAGAAAGAGCGGAAGCGTTCCTACTCCAGGTGAGCACAGAATAAAGCGCTCCGAAGCATGATCAGTCACTTTTTTTTCTTTTCCTCGTTTTTGTTGGGGTGTTTTGGAATTTTCATTCCATTTCCATTCCTTCCATTTTTTTTCTGTGTACATTTTCAGGATTTTGTCTATCACTGCTAAAAAAAAACGTCAGTTCTCCATACCCCAACGTCCATGTTTGTGATGGTATTGTGCATTTGCACGTACCTGACCTCTTCCAGGTTGGCTCATGGATCCTATGCATGCTTTAGTAGTGTCAGTAGTGCATTGTCATGTATAAGGTTGTTGCATAAAGCTGAAGGCTATACATGCTCTTATTTTTTCACATATTGTTGTTCTCTTTAATAGGTCCAAATCTCCTTACTCTGGATCATCCTACTCTAAAAGTTCCTACTCTTACTCGAAATCAAGATCTGGCTCTTCAAGATCACGCTCTTATTCGCCTCGGTCTTTCAGTCGATCACGTTCTCGCTCTTTCTCGAGATCTCCTTCGTATCAGAGGAAAGCCCACGGAAAGGGGCGTACTTACCGTTCCCGGTCGCGGTCTCATGGATATCCTCGGTCCAGGTCGAGATCTCCATACAGGAGATTCCACTCTAGATCCCGATCCCCACCCTATAGACCACCTTCTCCTGCGAATAAGAGACTACTTCAGCAAGTGGAAGGGGAGCGAGACTATGCAAACCGTTATCGCGAGTTCCCACCCTATGATGTCAAAGCTGTGTATGGCCGCCAGCCGGATCTGAGAGATCCTTACGAAAAGGAGGCGTATAGAGAGTGGGAGCGTAGTTACAGAGACTGGTATGAAAAGTATTATAAAGTATCTGCCATTAATGCCATTCCGAGACAGAGGTCGCCCATCGGTAGGGAAAACTTTCCCGACAACAGATTTCTCCTCCCTCCTCAGACTCGCAGAGAACACTCTCCTTATAATCGTGGCCATAGAGACAATTATCCTCCGCCTTTACTACCCCGGCTGCGCCCTATGGGTGGTGGTGGATATCAGGAAAAGCTGCTACCACGTGATACACATATAAAGGATACTAGAAAATCAAAGGAAAGGGAACCTTTTATCCAATCGGGCGACTCCAGGGCAAACAAACATAAGAAACACCGCAAGAGACGGAAAGAGGAAAGCGAAGGGGTTTCTAAGACTGGAAGTGATGGGTCCAGAAAACACCGAGATCCTCATGGGGATGATGGCAAAAGATCGGAACATATGTTTGTGCCTACAAGCAAAGATGATGCCACGCCGGTTAGAGATGAACCCATGGACGCCGAGTCTATTTCTGTGAAACCTCTCTCGGACAAGGACAAACGAGAAAAACCCAGAGTGAAAGTTGATAAGACCAAACGTAAAGTTGACGTTAACCAACCTAAGAAAGAAACCCCTTCCAAGGTAATAAAGGTTGAAAAAGTAGGAGATGGCGAGAAAGCGAAACCAACAAGCGCCGAGCCACCGCCGAAGAAGATCAAAGAAGAAACTCCAAAGACCGAAAACTCCAAACACGTCTCTAGCCAAAAAGAGGATAAAACCATGTTGCCTCGTAAAGTCCATCTCAAGGCGATAAAAGACAATCAAGATAAACAGACGAAAGATGAACAAAAGAACAAAAAGGAACACCCGAAAGAGTCCAAGGTGGAGAAAACACCGGTGAAAGAAGATAAGTCCAAAAAGGTTACGGAAAAACCAAGAGCGGCTGAGTCCAAACCTGAAAAACGTAAGCGAAAACTCGATGATAAGCCTACAGAAAAGGAACCAGAAAAAACAGCGAAGAATACAAAAGTGGAGACCATCGAAGCTCCAAAACCACCTGCTTCGAAAGTGAAATCTGAGGCTGAGATTGTCAAACCTGAAAAGGTTCCAGAGAAAGAGAAAGCAACGACCTCGGCGACCACTGTGAAAAAGATTAAACTGAACCGCGAGACCGGGAAAAAAATCGCCAACACCGAAGCTGTCGGTGCAACGGAAGAAGCACAAGAGAAGAGTGAGCCAGCAGCCCCAGCCAAACCAAAGACGGAGCGCGTTAAAGGAAAAGTACGCAAGAAGGTTCCCGCTCCTGATGGATCTGGCTCCACCTTGGTGGACTATACCAGGTAAGATTGATTGAGAGATATAATTTTTTTTCCCTCCACAGCTATACGGAGAGAGGGAATTGCTCGTGTGTATTGGCGAATTCTTGTAGTTGTACTGTAGAGGAAAGTTACAGGGGCTGGATAAAGAATGTCAGATATATTGAGGTGGGTCCATTTACATCTACATTGGACTCTCTATCATACATATTGGGAAGAATAGCATCGAGCAATATTTAGCGACAGATCCGACACTCCATCATTTTCAGTTTTCTGATCCTTTAGTAAAACAAACCCAAAAATGTCTACGCCGATGTGAGCTTGGCTGCACATGAAATGTAAAATGACTGCATTTACTAATCTACTTCATTGACTAAAGTTCTACCGCCATTCTCAGTCTACACATTCACTTGTGGTTTGGTCTCGACGCAGGAGAGCATCTTCTTTCTGAGTTTGGGATATGCTTGCCGGGTATTGCCTCACTGGCTCTTTTTAGTAGCTAAGCTAACCCCATTTATGTCGGGGATGATGCAGAGACACAAGGGGGGTTTGTGTCGCTATTGAGATGGGGCAGTCAGCCAGCCTCTCCTGCCTCGAAGCCTGTGCGCTACTAATATGTTAAGCTTCTTGCACACGACTGTGTGTAGTTTACGGGTCCATAAAAACAGAATAGGGCTGGTTCACACCTGCGCCCGGTCTCCACTTTGCAGGTTTCCGTCTTCTGCCTGAGAAACTGGACAGGAGACCGGCAGTCATTCATTTGAATGGGTTTGCAAAGTGTCTGCCCGTGAGCGTCTTCTGGTCTCCGTGGCGAAACCATTTTTTTTTTTTAAACTGGACACAAAATCGGACATGTAGGACTTTGTTTCCGGGTTTAAAAAAACGGTTTTGCTGCGGAGACCAGAAGACGCTCACGGGCGGACACTGACTGCCGGTTTTCTGTCTTCTGTCCAGTTTCTCAGGCAGAAGACGGAAACCTACAAAGCGGAGACCAGGTGCAGGTGTGAACCTGCCCTCAGATTGTTCAATTTGTGGGTTTTTTTCGGTGGCCCATACGCTTGAATGAATGGACTGAGATGCTGAAAAAATGGACCTGTATTGCCGTACCTAGAAACATGCGTAACATCTACAGATGTGATTATGGGGCTATAGATATGAATATGTCCTGGACCCATAATAGCAGATTTTATATGGGCAAAAACTGTTGTGTGCATGGGGCCTTAAGTCTATATCGACGACTAATGACTTGTATTTGGTGCGCTTCTCCATGTCACACATTCATTTGCTAGTGATGTAAGAAAGTTTTAAGACTGAAAACATTTTATGTTTCTTATAATTCTATTTTTTTTCTCAACAGCACAAGCTCCACGGGTGGAAGTCCCGTCCGAAAAGCCGAAGAAAAACAAGACACCAAAAGAACGGTTATTAAGACCATAGAAGAGTACATCAATGATAGTACGGCACCACCGGAGGATGTCATATTAATGATTCAAGTCCCACAGTCAAAATGGGACAACGATGAGCTCGAGTCAGAGGATGATGAAGCTAAGGACGCACAAGGAACATCCAGTACTGGGAAGCCAATGAGTGTAGTATCCAAACCAGCGTCTACGGTCATCTTACCAGAAAAAGACGTGAAACAGGGAAGTGAGGGCACGCCACAAGATGCCAGATCCATCAAGGAAACCTCAGTGTCCCAGTTAAAGACCAGATCAAAAGATAAAGACAGCCCTGCCAATGAAAAGGAATCTTCCGATAAAAGAAAAGGAAGTTCCCAAAATGGTAGCAGCTCCGATCGCAACCAACAGTCCTCGAAAGACAGGACGTCAGAAAAACCAGAGGCAGGACGGAGCAGCTCCAGCAAAGACTTTACCCCCACCCGGGAGAAGAAGTCTGACCATGGAGACAGCAGAGAGAGAAAGCAAGAATATGAGAGCAGAGAGAGGAAAGATCATGACCGAGATCGAAAGACCGAACACGACAGCAGAGACAAAGACAGAAAGAGTGATCATGACAAAAGGCAAGACCATGAATCCCGGGACAGAAAGTCTGAACGTGACAGCAAGGATCGGGAAAGGAGACAAGAACCTGACAGCAAAGAACGAGATAGAAAACAAGAACATGAAAGCCGTGAGAGAGAAAGGCGGCCGGAGCATGAGAGCAGGGTCAAGAAGTCTGACAGCGATGGCAAAGATAAAAAGTCAGATTATGACAGTCGGGAGCACAGTGGCTCCAGGAGAAGAGACGAGCGGAGAAAAGAATCTCCTCCAAGGAGCAAAGATTCATCATCCAGCTCCCAAAAACCGAGAGCCAGAGATGACTCCAGGGAACCTAAGAAGCTTGCGAGAGACTCCAAGAGCGGAAGCCACAGCCCTGCTCAAGAACGCAAGCCAAGGGCTGAACAAAAGTCCTCCGAATCTAAGCGACAGAGCAATACCGATCAAGTGTCATCCGACAGGAGTAGTGACCGAGGAAAAGAGAAAATCCCATCTAAAACAAAAAGCTCGGAAGAGACGAGCGAGAAAAGATCATCACACTCTAAACGTTCCTCGCCAGATGTAAAACCAGACAAGGAATCCTCCGAGAGGACCAAGGTTCCTCAAAGTCGATCAACGCGACTCTCGGCAGACTTGACCAGAGACACCGATGAAGCCTCTTTTGTGCCGGATTATAACGAAAGCGATAGCGAGGCCTCTGTCAAACAAGACGACCCTCAGGAAACCAAAAATAAGGACAATGAACACCTGGATACCACAGATGTGGGCAGTAGTAACTTGCCTGCCACGGCTCACAGTAGTCCGGCCGGTAGTCGTAGTCACAGCCCCGGTGATTCTGGCAGCAGCAGCGTCAGCTCCACGGGCAGCCCAGACCGAAAGAAAAGGAAGAAGGAGAAGAAGAAACACAAGAAGCATAAGAAACACAAGAAGCATAAGAAGCACACTGGCAACGAGTCAGAGACTGAGAAGGGCCAGAAACACAAACACAAAAAGAAAAAATCCAAGAAAAGTAAAGACAAAGAGACTGAAAAGGAGGAGGCCAAAGCCAAACCTCCGGCGCCCATGTAATGAGGCCTGGCCTTCTGTCACCTGTATTCATTTGTATTTTCCATGTAATGTAAGCTATCTCGCTGTGTAAATAACAGAAAACTGTGCCACACCTAATATATTGATTCTTCAACTTTTACATCAGAGCTTTATAAAGGAAATATTTGTACAGAAATCTGTGTCTCGTGGCCGCACTGCAAATACTTTGGTTCTCTTTAATTTATCTTCTAGGCGTTCAGCCATGATGGGATTTAGGGTACCGTGAGCCAGGGCAATGGCCTGAATGTCTGTATCTGTCCTGTCATCGTATCAGCTTGTGATGCCATTGGGTGACGGGTTTGTCTTTACCCCAGATACCACTTGCCTGCCTTGATGGGTTAACATGGCTGACAACTACAGGCACCAATCTCCTGACTGATGCCCATATGGCCCTAACGATATGTTCGTGTAGCTTGGTCATTAAGAACAAGGTCTATTCTAGGTTCTTAAAGGGGTTGTGCCACTAAGGGCCTATCCCTTAGACAGAGGACAGGCCACCAGCATTGAGGAGAATGGGGGACCGAAAGTTTACCCGTGATTCCTTGTTTTAGTCACTTCTATGGGGCTGTCAGCGTTGCGAGAGATTTCAGTCCTGGGAGCACCGGGTATGGAAGGGCACTGGCTCTATGTGCACAAGGGGCAGGTATATCTTGTCCCCCTGTTCTCCTCTTTGCTGTCTGACATTGATGCTGTGGATCATGAAAACCCTGGGTACAACCCCTTTAAGTAACTTGGCCATTCTCAATATAAGTGAACCTCTCACTAATTCTATACCATATAGTCCTACCAGCAAATTATGCATAAATGCATAGAATGTAAAATTTTGCAGAAACTTTGCAGATTTTGTGCTGGTTTTTGAGCTGCCGCAACGCACTGGGAGTCAGAATAACTTTAGATGACGGCACAATATAAGTAAAGCAAAGTGATGTGACATTTTATGCAGATGATGCCAGTATCCCGGCCATATAGCAATGTCTGTTAAAGGGGCGTTCCAGGGCTTTAATATTGACAACAAGCAGTTCGTAGGGGTGACTAATTTTCCCCCCACCTATATGATATTGATGGACCTGTCCTAAGGATAGATCATGAATACCAGTTTATATTTTCCGCTCCAGATTCCCCTTGTATGTTCTCAGGGGGTCCAGGGTATAGAATATATTACAGGATGTAGATTCGGGAACGGTTAGGGGCCTGTACACACTTTGAGGACAAATACTACATTGCATCCACAGTCCCCCGACTAGACTAGCGTCTTATACATATATACCCCAGAAGAAGACCCTGCACGAGGGCTGAGCTTGGGCTGCTGCATGTTGCAGTAATATATCACGGAGGTGGAGTAGTATACAGGGATTTTGGGTTTTGCTCTATAGACAGATGCTGGCAGACGAGTCGTCATATCTAACCCTGCCTACGCTGCTGCTCTCGATGGCTTCCTTTGCACTTTTTACCAGCTGTACAGGTTGTTTTTTTTTAACTGGATTTTTCATAATTTTTTTCTGCATTTTTTTTCTTTTGTTTTTATTTTCATAAGAATTGGCACTATGCAGAGAAGGTAAATGTGACGAGACGTCCCCTTGTTTGAAACCATTTGTAAAGAAAAGAGCAAGCGACCCTACCTCAAATAAAGCCGTGTAAAATATTTTTTTTTTTCCTTCTGTGAATAAATGACAATGAATTTAAAGTTATCTGCACCCATGGTCTGCCTTCTGTCATCTCTTCATTTAAGGGTTAATCCCCGCTTCTGCTAGACTAGAAGTTGTCAGGGAGAAAACACTCGGGTCGTGGTCACACGTTGTGGATTTCGGTCACTAGCAACAAGAAAAGATTTCCTGTTCTCTCTCAAACTGAGATTCACTTTGAAATCTGCTGAATCTGCCTTGGTTTAACAAGACGGACTGTCCGCTCACACAGGCATCAGATTACACGAATACAAGACGGACTGTCCGCTCACACTGGTATCAGATTACACGAATACAAGACGGACTGTCAGTGCACACTGGTATCCGATTACACGAATACAAGACGGACTGTCAGTGCACACTGGTATCCGATTACACGAATACAAGACGGACTGTCAGTGCACACTGGTATCCGATTACACGTGTACAAGATGGACTGTTCGCTCACACTGGTATCAGATTACACGAATACAAGACGGACTGTCCGCTCACAGGTATCAGATTACATGTATACAAAACGGACTATCAGCTCACACTGGTATCAGATTACACGTATACAAGACGGACTGTCCGCTCACACAGGTATCAGATTACACGTATACAGACGGACTGTCCGCTCACACTGGTATCAGATTACACGTATACAAGACGGACTGTCCGCACACAGGCATCAGATTACACGTATACAAGACGGACTGTCCGCACACAGGTATCAGATTACACGTATACAAGACGGACTGTCCGCACACAGGTATCAGATTACACGTATACAAGACGGACTGTCCGCTCACAGGTATCAGATTACATGTATACAAGACGGACTGTCCGCACACATAGGTATCAGATTACACGTATACAAGACGGACTGTCCGCACACAGGTATCAGATTACACGTATACAAGACGGACTGTCCGCTCACATAGGTATCAGATTACACGTATACAAGACGGACTGTCCGCTCACACAGGTATCAGATTACACGTATACAGACGGACTGTCCGCTCACACTGGTATCAGATTACACGTATACAAGACGGACTGTCCGCACACAGGTATCAGATTACACGTATACAAGACGGACTGTCCGCTCACACTGGTATCAGATTACACGTATACAAGACGGACTGTCCGCACACAGGTATCAGATTACACGTATACAAGACGGACTGTCCGCACACATAGGTATCAGATTACACGTATACAAGACGGACTGTCCGCACACATAGGTATCAGATTACACGTATACAAGACGGACTGTCCGCACACAGGTATCAGATTACATGTATACAAGACGGACTGTCCGCACACAGGCATCAGATTACACGTATACAAGACGGACTGTCCGCACACAGGTATCAGATTACATGTATACAAGACGGACTGTCCGCACACAGGCATCAGATTACACGTATACAAGACGGACTGTCCGCTCACACAGGTATCAGATTACACGTATACAAGACGGACTGTCCGCACACAGGCATCAGATTACACGTATACAAGACGGACTGTCCGCACACAGGTATCAGATTACACGTATACAAGACGGACTGTCCGCACACAGGTATCAGATTACACGTATACAAGACGGACTGTCCGCACACAGGTATCAGATTACACGTATACAAGACGGACTGTCCGCTCACAGGTATCAGATTACATGTATACAAGACGGACTGTCCGCACACATAGGTATCAGATTACACGTATACAAGACGGACTGTCCGCACACAGGTATCAGATTACACGTATACAAGACGGACTGTCCGCTCACATAGGTATCAGATTACACGTATACAAGACGGACTGTCCGCACACATAGGTATCAGATTACACGTATACAAGACGGACTGTCCGCACACAGGTATCAGATTACACGTATACAAGACGGACTGTCCGCACACAGGTATCAGATTACACGTATACAAGACGGACTGTCCGCACACAGGTATCAGATTACACGTATACAAGACGGACTGTCCGCTCACAGGTATCAGATTACACGTATACAAGACGGACTGTCCGCTCACAGGTATCAGATTACACGTATACAAGACGGACTGTCCGCTCACACTGGTATCAGATTACACGTATACAAGACGGACTGTCCGCTCACACTGGTATCAGATTACACGTATACAAGACGGACTGTCCGCTCACAGGTATCAGATTACACGTATACAAGACGGACTGTCCGCTCACAGGTATCAGATTACATGTATACAAGACGGACTGTCCGCACACAGGTATCAGATTACACGTATACAAAACGGACTGTCCGCTCACAGGTATCAGATTACATGTATACAAGACGGACTGTCCGCTCACAGGTATCAGATTAGGTCATGTCCTATGTTTACCCATTTTTATGGATCCCACAATGCACGCCAAAGTATGAGTAATCTGTGAAACTGGCGCCCCATGTGTACATCCCGGCCATGATAAATGTCCCCTTTTATATATATATATATATATATATATATCTCTATCTCATGGTCATGTGAATTTAGGATTTGTTTTCTCTAACCCGAAGTGTTTGGGTCACATCGCCCTGTTCTTCTTCAGCTGTACAATGGGTGTCCCTGGATTGGTCTCTTCCTCTTGGAGGAGATTCTAATTTGGCTTTAATCCCAGATTGTCATTAGGATTCTAGAAAACCAGGCAATGATTTATAGGGCGCGACCTTCCAACCGTTGGCACTAGTGTGTCGTCTTGTTTCCATGGCGCAGGACTTATGGGCACGGACATTTTCCGTCCAAGCGCTGCGCAACAAAAACTGCAATGCATCAATTTCTGCTGCAAATTTTCACCCTTTCCACCACAAGCTTGATCCCTGCAGAAGAAAGAAATTCTGACACCGCAGACAGTAGGGTTTGTTTCGTCAGACTCGTGCACACAGCTCTGATAGAATACGTTGCGCCCTGATTTTAGCTATTCTTGCAGCACTCGCTGCCCCCCCCCCCACACACATCAGGATGAGCTCGCCATATGCAGATCTTCTAGAATAAATGTCTTGTGATGTAGATGTAAGTCTTACTGCACATACAAGTCAACAGAGATATCCTTGGTCACTAAAGATCCCCGAAATCCGGTTACCTGTTGAATGGTTGCCTGACCGTCTACAAAATGGCCGCCTTCGCTGTGGTCTCAGTGACATCACTAGTCCTCACTATAATAAAAATCGCTATACACACAGCCATATCAATGGCAAGGCTATAAATACAATGGCCAGCAGAGGGTGCTAAATCCATATCAGGTATAACAGAAGTTGCGGAATACTATGGCTTTGCTAGGCTATCCCCATCACGTATATACACACATTGCATATATTACACCGCAACCATGGGCCTGAATTAGGTTGGGTTTTTTGCAACGAAGATACCTATAATGAATGGGTTACCTATGTGACCGCCACCTCACCTTGTCGGGGAAAGCAGCATACACCTCTGCCTGCAGGATACTGACACACGGGCACAGTGCAGCGTCTTTGTACAGTAGTTACTAACTAGACGGCCTCCTGGTTGGCACAGAGAGAAACAGGAGCATAGTACTATCTGTGACTTGTGTGTATACTGGAAGAGACAAGAAGGCGGCACTATCTGTGCTTACATCACCTACAGGCAGGCAATACTATATGTGTTCACCAGTTCTAGCAGGAGACAGGGGGCCAGCAATGATGCAGGCAAAGATATTACTGCCTCCCTGTCTCCTCCTGTAATTGGTGAAGAGACAGATAGTACTACCCTCCTGTGTCTCTCTGTACATGATGTAGGGGCAGATAGTATTAGCTCTGTCTCCTCCTGTAACAGAGAGAAAGTGCTATATCTGTCTTCACCAATTACAGGAGGAGACAAAGAGGCAGCAATATCTGTGCCTACATCACTTAGAGAGAGATAGGCAGGCAGTACTAAGAGATACTGTATATGTACAGATAGTGCTGCCCTCCTGTCTTTCTCTGTAAGAGATGTAGGCACAGATAGTGCTGCCCTCCTGTCTTTCTCTGTAAGAGATATAGGCACAGATAGTGCTGCCCACCTGTCTCTTTGTAAGTGATGTAGGCACAGATAGTGCTGCCCTCCTGTCTTTCTCTGTAAGAGATGTAGGCAGAGATAGTGCTGCCCTCCTGTCTCTCTGTAAGAGATGTAGGCACAGATAGTGCTGCCCTCCAGTCTCTCTGTAAGCGATGTAGGCACAGATAGTGCTGCCCTCCTGTCTCTCTGTAAGCGATGTAGGCACAGATAGTGCTGCCCTCCTGTCTTTCTCTGTAAGAGATGTAGGCACAGATAGTGCTGCCCTCCTGTCTCTCTGTAAGTGATGTAGGCACAGATAGTGCTACCCTCCAGTCTCTTTGTAAGTGATGTAGGCACAGATAGTGCTGCCCTCCTGTCTCTTTGTAAGTGATGTAGGCACAGATAGTGCTGCCCTCCAGTCTCTTTGTAAATGATGTAGGCACAGATAGTGCTGCCCTCCTGTCTCTCTGTAAGCGATGTAGGCACAGATAGTGCTGCCCTCCTGTCTCTCTGTAAGCGATGTAGGCACAGATAGTGCTGCCCTCCTGTCTCTCTGTAAGCGATTTAGACACAGATAGTGCTGCCCTCCTGTCTCTCTGTAAGCAATGCAGGCACAGATAGTGCTGCCCTCCTGTCTCTCTGTAAGCAATGTAGGCGCAGATAGTGCTGCTCTCTCTGTAAGAGATGTAGGCACAGATAGTGCTGCCTTCCTATCTCTCCTTGTGTTGAGACTGCTGAGCTCAGACATTTAAAATGAATGCGTAAGGCTGTAGAATTTACTCTAAACTATATATCAACATGCCACTGATACCTGAAAGAATTATAGGGGGAACCTACTGACTAGTATATTTCTGGGACGCTCTACACAACATCTTAGAAACTCTAGGGGCCCACAGTCTCTGAAGATACTGAGGACATGATCCCGCTATACCTATAGGCTCTTCATCACAGAATATGGGTATAGTGCGGTAGGACAGCTCATATTGTACAATAAAGTCACATTCCTATTTTCTTATGTGGTGTCAGGATTATGGACCCCCAGAATGTTGGGACCCAGTTGCAATTGGTTTCCATCCAACCCAAGTCCTAGGGGAGGCACAGGCTGGATTGTTGTCACTGACCCCTAGTGGCCAATGCTGTATGTACGTGACAGGAACAAGTGGAAGTACAGAGTAAATACTCCTGCGGTTGGTGACGCTCTATGTACATATGGACATGTAATGATTAACCGTGCGCGGAGCGGTCTGGGATCTCGTGTAAACACGCACATCAGACACTTCATGACCTTGGAGTTCACTATGTAGACTACCAATTCCTCCAAGTCACAAGTGTATATATCCAGTGATGGATGAGCCCAAAGTGACCGGGGGACTCCAGGGGGGGTCACAACACATTAGCTATTCAGGAGATACTACTTAAAGAGGAGCAGTCCGCGCCCCTGGCATGTCTGTTTCACTAAATACTTGTATTCCGCATGAAATAGTCATTCTGGAGCATGTCTTCTGCATGGTGCCATTCCTCTGTTACCCATCCTGGAAATGTATGAATACTTTGCTAACATTCCCCATGTCAATAAGGCCTGTCCCTGCACAGTGTGACATCACTGACTGACTTTGTAGGGTGTGTGCGGACATGCCCTGTGAAAAATGGAACCCAGTTGCCAATTTCCAGGAGGAGTAACCGAGGAATGAAACCGTACAGAGTTCTAATAAAAGATGCTACAGAATTGTAATTTTCTGTGGAATACAAGTCTTTATATTACTAAAGGTGACTGTCCATGATTATGGGGGCGGCCATCTTGCTTGAGCTTCTCCTCTGCCCTGTTAACAGCACTTAGTGATCTGCTTTACAGCAGTCTCATGAACATAGGCAGCAATAGACTGGGGCCGACTCATTGAGGTCTATGGCAGGGTCTTCTAGACCTGGTCTGTGCAGGGAGGGGGAGGAGATAAGCGGTGACATCATCGTCGGTGGTGATGTAATGGTGGACCACTATGGGTGTTATTGTAATACAGTAAATGAGGTCACTGGGTCAGAGTGAAAATTGTAGGATATTGGACTTTTTGTAAAAAAATTAAAAATAAAAAAAGCTGTAAATATTCTTTAAAAAATGTGTTTTTCCTTAAAAAATGGCGCACGTTTTCTCATACATTTTCAGCAAAGATCTACTTGTGATAATTATAAGTTTTAATTCAAAAATAAAAAATTTAATCCTTGAAATTCTATAGTTTTTTTTTCTCTAGCGTCATACAATGCTGTAGGCATCCGTCTGGGATTAACTCTGTTCATCCTGGTCCTCCTGGTTCATGAATATGAATGTCAGAAGTTTAGAAGAGATAAGAGAATTTAATGCATAATAATTCAGAATTCAGAGAAGGCCGAAATAGTCCTTGTGGTCACTGCCGCGTGACCGACGCTGTATCTTCTGTAAGGATTGTCATACACATTTCCCATACCCCCCCCCCCCCCCCCCCTACAATATCAGATTCATCTATTTATGCAGTGATACAGGAATGGGATGTTTCTCTCCATTTCCAGGTACATGTTCGGTAATTTGCAAAGGATTGGTTTGTTGCACTGGCGGCCATATTGGTTGTTGCCGGTTTCCTGGAATCAGATAACCGCAAGATGTTGGGGGGGGGGGGGGGGGTTAGAACCTGTAATAACGTGATCCTAGACCCAACCATCCAAGTTTATGGGGGTGCAGCATACCGGCGCCAACTGTACTCAGTCTAGTTTACACAGAGATACTGAAAAGAAAGAGCGGTCAGACCAGGAAGCGTTGGCTGGGGAGAGGGGACCAGAAAAGAGGGGACGTACCGAAATACTGGGGTTTCCGGCAAGCACATCTTTTGTCTTTTGGTCTTACATACTCCTAATTGTGATATGACATATTCCCTATCTTATTTTAAGGGCTTCCCAGTAGTTAAAGATCGATGACTTATACTTAGGATATCGGATCAGACGGGGTTTAATACCCAGGACCCCCACAGATCAGCAGCTTGTAGAGGTAGTTGAACACCACTTCCACTTCACGAATCAGTGATGACTCGTTCATTCCTCTCTTAGGCCCGGTTCACATCTGCGTTTGGGTCAATCCATACCCCTCTCAGCATGAAAAATGCGAAAAGTCCTGCAAGCAACACTTTTCTCTCCGAATTTTTCATGCGGAAGCGACGCGGACCCCATGGGGTATGCAGGTTTCCTAAGGTAACTGCTGTTTTATGCGGATTAGGTTTCCATTTGGGGGGTCCCCAACAGAGACCCATCCGCAGATGTGAACCAGCCCTTATCCTGTGTGCAACTCTGTCCCAATCCAGTGTATGAGCTGAGTTGTAATACCAAACACAGCCACTATGCCATGTGCGGCGCTGGTATTCGGTGAAGAAGTCACAGCGCTCACTCAAATGCTGTGGTCTCTACAATCAGCTGAGGGGTGGAGGTGACAGCTTTTGGAACCCCACCAATCTGATAGGATAGGTCATCAATATTACAATCCCGGGATACCCCTTTAAATCCCCTTTAAGGCGAGGTACCTGCTGTGCCAAATGTGACAGCGTCCCTATATAATAGTAATTGCTGTGGAATTCCCCGCACAGTGTGTCGCCGGGGCTGAGACATCACAAGTCGTCAGTGCATGAAAACAACATCACACGAGGGACGAGCGGAGGACGTCTCCATCCATCGCAGCTTCCACTCAGGAGGGGACATGTAGCCGAACCCTCCGGAGACTTGTCAAGGTGACTACGCTGCAGTCAATCACTCCGCCGCACTCTCTGCTCCTCGCATTGTTCCATCTCCGGAGCACATGTCGGCCTCAGCAGGGATTCCCAGGAACACGTCCAGCTGCTGCCGCCGGTGACACCGTGCCTTCTCCCGTCAGCTCTCTGTCTGGGAACCCTCATGCATCTTTATCCTCTCGAGGTAGGTGATGTTTCCCGGGGCTCTGTGCCAAGACGTCCCTCATTTGCATGGAGCATATGCAGATTTCCCTTGTTTGCCCCTAATGACAGCTGCCAGGGATTCGTCACGCTGGGTGATTGTTAGTTGGGACGCCGCCACGATCAGGGGGGGAATCCGTGAGGTCTAATTGTTGACTTACACCCCTGTCCCTCTCCCTGTGTTGTCTGTCGTCTGTGGAGATAATACTGGGTGACTCGGAGGAGTCTGTAGAGTCTGTAGCTAGAAACTTAGACACAGAAATTTTTACAAGGGTCTGGAAACGTATCAGGAACGCTTACATGGATTTCCTGCAGTCATTGACCCCTAAGAGTAGGAAAATAGGCCAAGTAGATCTCCACTTGTCTATGTCTATATGCAGCGGCCCATCTGGACAACCCTTTGCCAACATATGCTCTATTAGGAGGCATAAAGGGGACCCCCAGTCTAGACACCCTCTTATATTAGCCACCTATGTTGTCTACGATTGGAATCAGAACTGCTTAATGCTACACACCTGCAACAGCACCCCCTGCAGGAAAGGCAAGTGGCCAACGGTAGCCTTTTTTGGTGACCATAAGGCCGTGATGGCGAACCTATGGCACAGGTGCCAGAGGTGGCACTCAGAGCCCTCTCTTTGGACACCCATCCGTGGAGCAGATTATACTGTGTGGGGACCACTGTGGAGCAGATTATACTGTGTGGGGACCACTGTGGAGCAGATTATACTGTGTGGGGACCACTGTGGAGCAGATTGTACTGTGTGGGGGCCACTGTGGAGCAGATTGTACTGTGTGGGGGCCACTGTGCAGCAGATTATACTGTGTGGGGGCCACTGTGTAAATGATCATACTGTGTGGGGGCCACTGTGGAGCAGATTATACTGTGTGGGGAACACTGTGGAGCAGATTATACTGTGTGGGGCCACTGTGGAGCAGAAAGCTCTATAAAGCCCCATTCGTATGACCATATTTTGCAGGTCTGTAATTGTGTGCAATTGTGGATCCGCACATTGTTAAGGTTAAATTCCCATGTTGGTACTTTGTGATAAATTAGTGGGTTTTGGGTTGCAGTTTGGACACTCGGTCTCTAAAAGGTTCACCATCACTGCCATAAGGGATTGCTTCATTCTGCTCTGATCAGTGGGGATCTTCACATCTGTGCTGACCCCTACATGGAGTAGTCTATCTGGAAGTGTTTTTCCATATGTCCTACTGGATCCTATGGACATGATTGTGAGGATCCTACACCGATGATGCCTTCTAGATACCCTGCACTGGCAAATTTGGCATGACTTTTAAAGGGGGTTATACCCATTATCTAGGTAATAGAGGGGGGGGGGAGTCCGCTAATGAGGAACCTCATATCTTGGCCATAATGGTTACTATTATTATTATTATTTATTTATACAGCACCATTAATTCCATGGTGCTTTACATTTGGGGGTTACATACAATTTGGGGGTTACATACAATACACAGAATATACAGTTAGATATAATACTAACAATGACCGACTGGCACAGTGGGGTAGAGGGCCCTGCCCGCGAGGGCTTTAAGGAAGTCCTGTCTTAGTTACCCAAACAAGTGATCCATTTGTATAGACTCTGTGTAATACTCCATTTCTCCTGCGGAGGTGCTGCAGGAAAAGTAAACACTTACTGCCAGGTTTCCCCACAGATTACAGCTGATGGTTAACGGTCCTAGCAAAGGGAAATAAGGGGTTAAGGTCTGCTTCTCATTGCCAGGTTTTGGAAGGTTTTATCCAGTAAAGCCACCATTTCTAAATGAAGTGAACTAGTATTAAGCTACACAACCCCGTCTGCTTCATCTGGTGAACCTGGACCCCAAAATGGACAGATAGAGGACCTGTTCTTGTATTGCCCTCCGCTCACTGTGGAATATACGGGCCCATGTTAATATACGGGAGTGTGGTTGGGCCAAAGAATTGAATGGGTCATGAAAAACCTAGAGCCTTGGGGTGCGTTCACATCTGCGTCTTTGTCTCCATCCTTCTGGTTCGTCACAGGACAACAGCGGATCCTGAGGAAACCCTCTAACTATAATGGGGATTCATCAGGTGTCTTATTTTTGGACATTTTTTATCCGGGATCTCAGGCAGACAATGTGACGGACAGACTTGAACGTAGCCTTAGTTATGTCTAGGGCCACTAGCTGGCTGCTAGGGGTAATATTTCCGCTTGTTGCCCCCACTACTTCTAGAATTGAGCCTCCCTACTATAAACAGTGTCGCACGACATGGTTCTGGTTTCCGAAACATCTCAGTCCATGAGCCAGGCTACACAGGCGATTATTAGTAAGGTTACGCCGAACGATGAATTCCATGACCCAGAAGAGCGATTTGTAACTAATTGTCTCCAATGAGGGATTTGTAATCACTGCGCGGTGTAATGATCTTCCACAGCTGCCCTGCGTTACAGTGTAATCTCTTCACATCAGCTTTGGGCAATTAATCCCATCCATAGAGTTTAATGGGATTGGAAATTAATCAGGCGTCCCGAGAGACGCTTCCAAATACTCATTTGAATAGAAAACACTGGATGATTTGGGGAAATAACCTCATGGGATGGGTTGTATGAGGTTGGGTTTAATTGATGTTTTCCTAAGATTTTAATTGATGTGGAGTGTTGGACTTTATTAGGCAGGGAGGGCGTCCAAAATGACTTGTTTTCGGTAGAGTTGACTGGGTAGACTCGGGCTGAGGCTGACGATTTGTGTTACAGAAAATTTCAGAAGAACTGCAGAGCCCAAGTGTTACACCTGTATGGTCGGATGATCTGGTCCTAGGCTGAGAATGTATGAAACGTCTGATTTTGCAATGAATATGAAGAGTAATTTGAGGCGAACATTCTCACTCTTGACTATTGCTAAGAATGAGAACGAAAAGCAGTTTCGGTTTTGTGTATTACGATCTGAATGGCTGCCATGTAATACCACATTTTTCCTGTAGTGGCCACTGCAGGGAAAATGCCTGGTTGTGGTTTTATGTAACAAATCAGCTGGATGCCAGAAACGGGATCTGGGACTATCAGCTGATATTTGGGGCCAATAGACTAGCCAGTCAATCAACATTTTGGTGTATGTTTGGGGCAAGGTGTTGCAACTTAGCCAAGCTCCCCTTTATAGTACGTACTGGTGGGCCCCAGACCAGAAAATCTGGTTGGTGTAATGGCTGGATTTCCTGGTCAGAAGACCGCCTGCCTGAAACTTTATTGTCCACACTATATACAGTAAATGACAATGAAGCCACGAGCGGTCAGGGACTCCCAGCATCATAGATCACAATGAAGCATGGTGTCCCGGTCTCCTGACGGGGTTCAGACTGGGAAATCCAGCTGAGGATTTTCTAGTCTGGATTGTTCCATGTGCAATTGGGCCTAGAAGTGTATAAAGTTCTTCTCCAGCTCTGTAACATGCGCCTGCGGTACAGGCTTGATAAGGAGAGGTCCCCTTTAATCACCACCTCCGATATGAGTGTAGCCTTCGTACCTTGCTTGTAGTGGCCGGACTCTCTCCACTAATGATTTCGCCGTCTGTTGTTTACACTGGTAGTTTTTTTTTCGAGCTCCCACACTTGTCTCCAGGCCTCATCGCTGGTGTATGTTCTCTGGATTCCGTCCAGTGCAGAGGTATAATAAGGATGAATGCTGGGGCCCTGCGTACTCAGGAAGAGCAGACATTCCTAATTTAACTCCATGATATAATGTACTCGGGGCGAGGGGCCGACTCGCTTATATCTTGTAGCTTACACAGTTAATGGCCAAGTCCTTATAAACACTCAGAATACTGAAGTACCTGGATATGTATGAAGAGCGGGACCATTCTGTGGTGTATGCAACACTCAGACGTCTCCCGTAACACTTAGTATATATAAGCACATCTAATAACATCACATTTGTTTCTCCTGCCTCATCTGAGAACCTCGAAAATATTCTGCAGACAATAATATCTTACCCAACCTAGTAACCGTAGGACTGTCATGTAAGAGGACTATAGGAATAGTCACAGAAACTGCCGGTAGTCAGGGAACATCATTCAGTCTGCAAGGAAGAGGGGTCTACCTATACAGACCACTTATCCCATATCTACAGGAGAGTCCATTATATACCTGTACATAGGAGCAGTATTATAGTAGTTATATTCTTGTACATAGGAGGTAGTATTATAGTAGTTATATTCTTGTACATAGGAGGTAGTATTATAGTAGTTATATTCTTGTACATAGTAGTAGTATTATAGTAGTTATATTCTTATACATAGGAGCAGTATTATAGTAGTTATATTCTTGTACATAGGAGCAGTATTATAGTAGTTATATTCTTGTACATAGGAGCAGTATTATAGTAGTTATATTCTTGTACATAGGAGCAGTATTATAGTAGTTATATTCTTGTACATAGGAGTAGTATTATAGTAGTTATATTCTTGTACATAGGAGTAGTATTATAGTAGTTATATTCTTGTACATAGGAGGTAGTATTATAGTAGTTATATTCTTGTACATAGGGGGCAGTATTATAGTAGTTATATTCTTGGACATAGGAGGCAGTATTATAGTAGTTATATTCTTGTACATAGGAGTAGTATTATAGTAGTTATATTCTTGTATATAGGGGGCAGTATTATAGTAGTTATATTCTTGTACATAGGAGGTAGTATTATAGTAGTTATATTCTTGTACATAGGAGGTAGTATTATAGTAGTTATATTCTTGTACATAGGAGTAGTATTATAGTAGTTATATTCTTGTACATAGGAGCAGTATTATAGTAGTTATATTCTTGTACATAGGAGTAGTATTATAGTAGTTATATTCTTGTATATAGGGGGCAGTATTATAGTAGTTATATTCTTGTACATAGGAGGCAGTATTATAGTAGTTATATTCTTGTACATAGGAGTAGTATTATAGTAGTTATATTCTTGTATATAGGGGGCAGTATTATAGTAGTTATATTCTTGTACATAGGAGGTAGTATTATAGTAGTTATATTCTTGTACATAGGAGTAGTATTATAGTAGTTATATTCTTGTACATAGGAGCAGTATTATAGTAGTTATATTCTTGTACATAGGAGTAGTATTATAGTAGTTATATTCTTGTATATAGGGGGCAGTATTATAGTAGTTATATTCTTGTACATAGGAGGCAGTATTATAGTAGTTATATTCTTGTACATAGGAGTAGTATTATAGTAGTTATATTCTTGTATATAGGGGGCAGTATTATAGTAGTTATATTCTTGTACATAGGAGTAGTATTATAGTAGTTATATTCTTGTATATAGGGGGCAGTATTATAGTAGTTATATTCTTGTACATAGGAGTAGTATTATAGTGGTTATATTCTTGTACATAGGAGCAGTATTATAGTAGTTATATTCTTGTACATAGGAGTAGTATTATAGTAGTTATATTCTTGTATATATGGGGCAGTATTATAGTAGTTATATTCTTGTACATAGGAGTAGTATTATAGTAGTTATATTCTTGTACATAGGAGCAGTATTATAGTTGTTATATTCTTGTACATAGGAGTAGTATTATAGTAGTTATATTCTTGTACATAGGAGCAGTATTATAGTAGTTATATTCTTGTACATAGGAGTAGTATTATAGTAGTTATATTCTTGTATATAGGGGGCAGTATTATAGTAGTTATATTCTTGTACATAGGAGTAGTATTATAGTAGTTATATTCTTGTACATAGGAGCAGTATTATAGTAGTTATATTCTTGTACATAGGAGTAGTATTATAGTAGTTATATTCTTATACATAGGAGCAGTATTATAGTAGTTATATTCTTGTACATAGGAGTAGTATTATAGTAGTTATATTCTTGTATATAGGAGGTAGTATTATAGTAGTTATATTCTTGTACATAGGAGTAGTATTATAGTAGTTATATTCTTGTACACAGGAGCAGTATTATAGTAGTTATATTCTTGTACATAGGAGCAGTATTATAGTAGTTATATTCTTGTACATAGGGGCAGTATTATAGTAGTTATATTCTTGTACATAGGAGTAGTATTATAGTAGTTATATTCTTGTACATAGGAGTAGTATTATAGTAGTTATATTCTTGTACATAGGAGCAGTATTATAGTAGTTATATTCTTGTACATAGGAGTAGTATTATAGTAGTTATATTCTTGTATATATGGGGCAGTATTATAGTAGTTATATTCTTGTACATAGGAGTAGTATTATAGTAGTTATATTCTTGTACATAGGAGCAGTATTATAGTTGTTATATTCTTGTACATAGGAGTAGTATTATAGTAGTTATATTCTTGTACATAGGAGCAGTATTATAGTAGTTATATTCTTGTACATAGGAGTAGTATTATAGTAGTTATATTCTTGTATATAGGGGGCAGTATTATAGTAGTTATATTCTTGTACATAGGAGTAGTATTATAGTAGTTATATTCTTGTACATAGGAGCAGTATTATAGTAGTTATATTCTTGTACATAGGAGTAGTATTATAGTAGTTATATTCTTATACATAGGAGCAGTATTATAGTAGTTATATTCTTGTACATAGGAGTAGTATTATAGTAGTTATATTCTTGTATATAGAAGCAGTATTATAGTAGTTATATTCTTGTACATAGGAGCAGTATTATAGTAGTTATATTCTTGTAAATAGGAGGTAGTATTATAGTAGTTATATTCTTGTACATAGGAGTAGTATTATAGTAGTTATATTCTTGTACACAGGAGCAGTATTATAGTAGTTATATTCTTGTACATAGGAGCAGTATTATAGTAGTTATATTCTTGTACATAGGGGCAGTATTATAGTAGTTATATTCTTGTACATAGGAGTAGTATTATAGTAGTTATATTCTTGTACATAGGAGTAGTATTATAGTAGTTATATTCTTGTACATAGGAGCAGTATTATAGTAGTTATAGTCTTGTATATAGGAGCAGTATTATAGTAGTTATATTCTTGTACATAGGAGTAGTATTATAGTAGCTATATTCTTATATTCGCTAATACAGCCATATGCCTGTGGCCTAAAGTTGAGCCACTTGTGTAATGTAACTGCCCCCTCTGACCCACCATTAACACGCACTTCATAGACTTCTATAACGATAGGACTAGTTGCTGCCTGACATCCATAGTGCTGCTTATCTGGCGGTATTATAATATCTCTGAAGAGGTCTGCT